>NW_021135286.1:133955-334505 GCF_004193835.3 Ostrinia furnacalis
GTGTTCTATTTGATAAAGTAATTTGCTCCGCGCGCTTTTGTACTAAGTGATGAACTGTATTTAAAATGAGGCAATAGCTATGTGAAAGTAAGTATCCGGTATTTTATTTATGAGAATAGTATATCTTCTACCGGCCTCTAATAGTACTTAATCAATTTATTCGATTATGTATTCGATCATTATAGAACCTAATTAACGTTTTATTTTTTTGTTAACTACTTAGTCAATTAATTTATACCATTAGGTATTTGATAATTAAAAAAACCTAAATAAACGTTTTAATAAATAAGGAAGTCAGAACCTTATTAATTTTATAAAGATTAAGAGTGACAACCCTAACACTCAGATGAAGTATAGGTATTTAACTCGCCAAAAGGGCTAAGTTTCCGTACTGCTTTAGCTCATATATCTACTGTGCTGACAGGCTGAAGCTTTAAAATGATGATCCGAATTGAAATATTTTATCTTTATGCTTCGGTTGTCTCTATGTAGTCTGATTAAGACACTGAAAAAATGGAAAGCTAAGAAATCACACCTTGTATGTCATAAGGGACTCAAACCCAGGCTTTCTGGACCAAGAGGGCTCAACCGTAACCAATAGACCATAGCGGCATGAAACTATTAATTAAATGTGTGGGAGGCGCTGTGTCAAGTTTCAAGTGTAACTTTGTACTCGGGCGTATTTTAATTAATTGCCCCAGTCTTGATTGAGTTATGAAATNTCCATGCTTAAGTACTTAATGATGTGCCATCAGAAGTATGGACTCAATTTTTTACAAAAAAATTAGGATACATCGTCCTGATTTTCTAACTAGCATTTCTAAGCCAGCAATGTCCTGGGAAAACTTGGAAACTAAATAGTTATCTTTTTTTTATAACTTGAAACAATCGAATTGCCTAGGTGGATTCAAAATTTTCAAGTTTATTTAAAACTAGCTTTCCGCCCGCGGCTTCGCCCGCGAATTTTGTCTGTCACAGAAAAACTTTATCGCGCGCGTCCCTGTTTCAAAAACCGGGATAAAAACTATCCTATGTTCTTTCCCGGGACTCAAACTATCTCTATGCCAAATTTCATCAAAATCGGTTGCGAGATTTAAGCGGGAAAGCGTAACAGACAGACAGACAGACAGACAGAGTTACTTTCGCATTTATAATATTAGTTGGGACTAGCAGTGCCCGCGACTTCGTACGCGTGAAAACCCGTTTTTGCAACATTTTTCATTGTTGCTCTGCGTCTATTACTCGTAGCGTGATGGTATATAGCCTATAGCCTTCTTGATAAATGGGCTTTCTAACACCGAACGAATTTTTTTTAAATCGGACCAGTAGTTCCTGAGATTAGCGCGTTCAAGTAAACAAACAAACTCTTCAGCTTTATAATATTAGTATAGATTTTTTTTGAGATGCGAGAACGCTACAAAATTTTACATTTAAACTTTTACCTACTTTGTGTTTTAAGATAGGAATCGAACCCATCATTATGATGTTGTGACTTACCGCAGAAACGGAATTGACTCTTGTATTTCATAATGCTTAAGTATAGGAATGATCGACATACAAATTTAAATTTTTATCCCAAAATTAAAGTCCGTAAATCTATACAAAACCGCAAAATATTAGATGTGAATTATTTATAGGTAGGTGGTGGGTACAAATAGCCTTGCATGAGCGTTACAAATAACACATTCGATAGGTAGCTATTTGGTATTCTGCTTGGTAACTGTTCCAGTTAACGCCTCTAGGATCAATATTGGCCGGTTACCCGGTGAATTGCATATCGTCATTGTATTATTGGCATACTCGATCCGGGTGGACTGAAATACTGAATTTTTGGGATTACTCGATTAATTTATGAATTAGGTACTTAAGCTTCAACCACATCAACGCGAGCAGATCTTGACAGAGAATGACAGGTCGCGCGACCCATGACAGTTCACGCGAGCTGTCATTTCCCTATGATCGCGCCGTGATCGCGCCGATGGCGATCTGCACGCGTTGTTGTGCTTGAATCATTAGTAGCTTGTTTTTTTTCTAATCTATGAACCTTTGGTCCTGTTCATTTCCTGTAAGACAAAGCAGTGTTCGATGATTCCCTGGTTGGTTTGTTAGACATGTTCGCTTGAATTAAACTTCAGCCAAACCAGCGCGTGCTGATCGAGTCGGCGATGGCGGTCACTGCTCATGCATAGGCCACCAGGACGCGCTGAAGGCTGAAACTTTAAAATTATGATCCGTATTGAAATATTTTATTTTTATGCTTCGGTTGTCTCTATGTAGTTTGATTAAGACACTGAAAAAATGGAAAGCTGAGAAAACACACCTTGTTGTCCCATAAGGGACTCAAACCCAGGCTTTCTGGACCAAGAAGGAACCGTAACCAATAGACCATAAGCGGCATGAAACTATTAATTAAATGTGTGGGAGGCGCTGTGTCAAGTTTCAAGTGTAACTTTGTACTCGGGCGTATTTTAATTAATTGCCCCAGTCTTGATTGAGCTATGAAATTTCATTAATATCAAACAGATAATTGGAATTTTAATCACACTATTTTGTCAATATTGACTCTATATACGTAAGGAAGGAGCTGGAGTGGTTTGCGGAAAATCGATCCCGCGTTGTTCTGCATTAAAAATAATATTAAAAAACCGCAACTCATGCGCTAACCCTATCGGTTTTTCGCTGTCCTATTAACTTAGGTATTACTTACTTATGGACGTAGCACACTTATCAACCCAGAAAGGGATCATAATTCGTAACCGTATCAACTCGAGGCGGTCAGTACTTATTCTTTGTATGAAACTCACATCCGCATCGCAACGTAAACGTATCGTCGCGGTTGACAGTGCTCGAAGGCGATGACAGCTCGCGAAAGGCGATGCACTGTTGATTCCTTTCCGATTTGATAAGTCTGCTATGAGCTTTAGCCTAGGCGCAGAACATCGATTTTTCGTCGGCCGATAGTTTTGTCGGGCAGTTGATCAGTATGGGCATGTATGGAAGTGCGCACATTACACCGTTGATTTAGCCGATTCTTCATACAAATTCAAATCGGGCTTACTTAACTATCGGCCAACTAAAAATCGGTGGTCTGCGCCTATAGTCCGATTTTTAATTCGACGGAATTCTGACAGCTGTCATTTTTTGACAATTCAGATGTGATAAGCCTTTTTTGCTTTGAATTATTAATAAATAATATGAAATGAAATTTCATCAAGTACAACTTACAAGAATGAACTATTGTTTGTTTTGTCAATTCAATGTACACTAATTATTATGTACATTTTAGAGATTAAATAGAAAAAAAACGTGTTTTAACACAGTAAAACAACATATTATCATAAACGAAAATATGTATTGATCATCAATAATCATTATCGTCGTCATTATCAACTTGGATTATAAAATTGGCATCTTGTTAAATTGGTTATTTTATGAAGCTAAGATTTTATTAACAAAAAGATTTTCATAAAAAAGGTTTGTAACCCATGGATTATTGACCAGGGAGTCCAGTAATAGAAAAATAATTTCCCAACTTTTTTTGTAACTTCAAAAATATGATAATAAAAATTCAAATAACCATTTTGAAATGATCAGTACATTTTTAAGCCTTAGTTTTTCAAGTGAAACCTTAAATTCAAGAAAGGATTATTTTTTAATTTGTGAAAATGCTCTCCATTCATAATGGGAATGTTTCAATGTTGACAACACTTCTGAAATGTCAAAATTCCGTCGAATTAAAAATCAGAGTTTAGAACTAAACTCTTTTACAAAACTTTAAAAAAAAAAAAAAGATTATTAGTAGTTTGGTAGCGATTTGCATTTTTAAATGTACCTAAACACTCATTGTGTTAGATTTTTAGTTGGCCGATAGTTGGGCCCGATTTTAATTTGTATGAAGAATCGGCCAAATCGAATTGGCGTAATTTGCGCACTTCCATAATAAAATATGCTCATACTGATCAACTGCCCCACTAAACTATAGGCCGACCAAAAATCGATGGTCTGCCCCTAGGCTAAGTCGTACCCCGAATCTGCTCCTTTAGCGATCAAGATTAACACATCGCATTACAAGTAACATTACAGGCAAGTGCTTGATGAATCTTTAATTCGTTTAAGAGGATCCCAGTTCGCAGATCTCAGATAATGGACGGAGAGGGATTAAGGACCAGCCTACAGANGTGTGAAGTAACTATACAAAAATAATAAACGATGGGGCTGGAAGTGCTTACAAGCGTGATACAGTTGTTAGTTAACTTTTTAACATACACAGTTACCTAATGTTTCGGTTTTTGTTTTTGAAGTAGGTACCAATCTCATACTTAATAGGTAGACAGATAGATAGATAAATGGTTTATTTGCAAAACACATTGACACACAAGAAGCAAAAAGTAAGATTAATAAACACAAGAGTAGCAGGAAAGATATAGTACATTACAAAGAGTAAGAAAGAAAATCCTGCGCGCTAAGGTATAAGTGTGCCGTAGCGATGCAAAAAAGCAGAGAGCTCAGTGTACCTAGACACTGCTCTAAAATGAGCAGAACACTGATTTTCAGCTCTTGCTTGAAAAAAAGAAGGAAGACGCACGAGAATGGTAGAGAATAAGGTGGTGAAAATGTTGTACTATTGTAAACCTACATAGATATCAGAAATTAGGGAAATATAATAATTATAACTATTGTTCTTATATGGTTTACTTGGTACTTAACTTATTTATTTTATGGAATTCACAAATCTATACCGTAATTAGTTAAGCGAACAGCGCTATCAATTCTTTCGCGCAGTTAGGGCCCAAGCATCTGGGGTTAGGTCGGGAATTCGGGATCGTTTAAATTACGCTGCAGAGTACAATAAAAATTGGCCAAGTGCGTGTAGTGGCACGCGCAGTGTAGGGTTCCGTAGTTGTCCGTCGTAACACAATATATTTCAGAAGCAAGCAATTACTTCATCTAAAGTCACTTTTAATATTTTCGTTAAGTAATACATGAGTTAAATGACTATTACTCTAAAACTAACTGATGTATTATCTTAACCGTTATAGTTTTCCTTGAAAGTTCATGAAAAGCAGTATTATTACGATTTTTTCCAAATTTTTCAAGCTAACAGTTTAGTTTTTAGAGGGGGGGGGGACGATTACGATTTTGTCCAGCAGTGGCGTCATTTGGCGAACGAAAGCACGACCTATGACAGGACGCGCGACCTGTCATTGGCCTATGATCGCGTCGGCGAAGGCGATCTGCACGCGTTGGTTTGGTGTGATCCTATTGAAGTAGGTAATCAAATTTCAATTTCTAAAAAATATCAAATTAAAATGCCAAGAATTCAGTTTAATCAAATAAATATTTCAACAATAATTCTTGACTTTTATAAGCTCATCAGACTACATTTTTTTGGCATTAACGCCTCGCCACTCGCTATAATCTCTGGACCTATTCTGAAGATGGTTTTTAAGAAGAACTTTGTTAATTAAATGATTCGCCTTAACTTTTCCATGATTTGGTTTGAATAGTAGCGTTAATTTGCGCAGTATCGATGTTTAAATTATGGAAGGCGCGCGGCAAAACGCGCCATTCGACAATTACGTGTAACGGCCCCTGAGGTTGGGCCGTGATTTTTTAACGCTACTACCACTGTTTGACAGGGCTGTCAACTTCGATAAACAATACCAACTAGATATCGGGTCAACGCAAAAATTCCGTTTCGGGAAATAGGAGCGCACTTTAGAGGTCAGTTTTTTTATTGTAATCTCTTTTTTCGTCTGACATAACTAATTTAATTTCATATTTTATTTTATAGTTTTAAAAATTGCCATCTACAACCCGATAACTATGAGTTGGCGTTAATTAAATAATATACATATCATTTCTCATTTGCGTTGTTTCTATTTCGCAAATAACGTAATTTTTGTGCTGACCTGATTAGTTGGTATTGTTAATCGAAGGATGTCAAGCATCCTCTTAATACAGGTTGACAGGCTGACAGGGAAACTCGACCTATTCCTTGAAAGTGATTATAGTTACTAGAGGTCATTAGCAACAAATTAAGTCCAGTGAACCCGGGGTGAAATGAATGAACTCCACTGTAAACATTGAATCAATACTTTTCTGTAAGCTGAAAAATCAGGGATCATTTGTTTATAACACTTTAAGTCATCCTACTAGTCCTACTAATATTATAAAGGCGAAAGTTTGGATGTCTGGATGTCATGATATCTGGATGTCTGGATGTTTGTTACTCTTTCACGCAAAAACTAATGAACGGATTTTGTTGAAACTTTACAGTATTATTGTTTATAACTCAGATTAACATATCCTACCAATATTATAAAGGCGAAAGTTTGGATGTCTGGATGTCGCCATCTATCAATACGATATCTAACGGGGGTAAAACAAGGTCCACGCGTACAAAGACGCGGGCGGCCGCTAGTTATTAAATAAAATTGATAAATTTAGGCAACCGACAGACAGCCCTGACCAAAGGTACGGTGCCTACGTTATTAGTTTTTTTTTATATAATACCTACATTAAATATTTCAAAGCACAGTAGTCAGTTGGATTTATTATTTTGAGAGAACAATCATGTAATCTGTAATCCATGTCAAGTATAAGACTTAATAATTTCATGTTTTTATGCGTTCATGGAAAATATTACAGCATTTACAGTGAAATGTAAGAAATGTAATCTGAAAAATTATTTGACGTGATTACTTTTTTGCCACTTTCTAACTTTTAAGATATGCAAAACAGGATGAAACTTATTTAACTAAGCACAATGTAATTCAAGTTTGCTTGCGGCAGACATGTTTCAGCTGTCGCTAGTTTTAAGTAATTTTGCAAACGTACTTAGGGGATGATTATCTTAACTTTTAGGTAGCGAATAAAAATAATGGCTTATAGAGGCAGTGTCTTTGGGAGTTTCGTCTAATTATTTTCAAAATTTTCACTGGAGATAATTTATTGCTAATGATCTCGTATTCCCTTTCAAGGAATAGCTAGGAAGAGTATCCCTGTCACCCTGTATAGACTAGCAACCGCACGCGACTTCTACACGTGGATCCGTGGAGTTTCGTAAAATCCGTTCTTAGCGGATGTCTACTTATAAAGAATCTACTTGCCAAATTCAAGTTTGTAGGTTTTATACCTAGTTTCTGAGATTTCGTGATTAATCAGTGAGTGGTAATCGCTAGCGAGTGCGGCAAAAGTAACCGCTGTACAGTGTACAATGTATCATAAGTACATTTTATGGTAAGCACCGTTCTTGGGGCAGTTGCGGGCCTTTAATTTAATGTCGTTAGTACAACTCCTGAATTGTCAAGTAAGAACATTTTGCCGTCATTAGTAAAAGTTGGCGTCGAATCCTCCTTAATGGAGGAATAAGCGGTATGTAGCGGCGCCATGGCGGTGAAGCGCCACGATGTTGATAAATCTACGCAGGCGGAGTGGTGTCGCTTGGAAATGAAAAAAAAAAGTGTTTTAAAGTTTAACCAAAACAACGCGTGCAGCCCGCGTGCGTGATGGCGATGGCGATCAGTAGGTACGGCTAGCACGAAAAAATTTAGAGTTCGATTCGTTTGCGTATTCGAATCGCCATCAAAAGATTTAGTACGAAAACTGCAACAGCGCTCTTGTGAACGTGTCGTAAAGTGAACTTAGTATGAGAAATGGTTGCATGAAACTTATCTTGAGAATCAAAACTGTCACGTTATAGTTTAATTCGAATATTGTCGAATACGCAAACGATTCGAAGACGAAAGTTGTTCATGCTAGGGGTACAGTAGCAATCAGTAAGATCGCCATTGTGCACGCGGGCTGCACACGTTGGTTTGGTCGGACATATCATTTTGAACACGTGTTTAACGTCTGTTTATTTTTTTTTGTAACAAAACCGAATATTTCTTTTGTACCGAACCCGTATGAATAAGGCACTCGTCTTTTCTCTTCGCTGCGACATTTTTACGAGTATCAGCCATAATTTTTCATGTTGTAAAAATAAAAAACGGCTATCATCTGTGAGTCAGATCGGCAGATGCTGCGCGACAGGCATTCTGTATTTATTTTTTTCTTATGAATACGAGCGTGTAATCTGTGGTTATGGTGACGTCACGGATATAATTGCTATAATTTCACTGCACTGCGTGGCACTGCGTTAATGCACCTGCTATTGTAATGTATTAATTAACTTTTTAACATGAAATCTATTATGATAACACATTTTATTATAGAATGACATCTCAAAGTTGTATTATCTTTTCCAACATGTCCCAAAGAGTCAATAAATCCGACTCAAATTCAGCGTGAAACACCCACTATGCGAAATTTCCTTGCCATGAAGTTCTGCCACGTCGGCAAATTGGTATCGATGTGCGTACAGTCGGTTACACACAAACATTAGACTCGATCGAACGAAATCGAACTTCAAATTTTATTATTTCAAAAATAATTATAACTACAGTCAAGTAAAAAAAAAAAAGCTATATTTGTTAATAGTTTTCCTTTTAACCGACTTCCAAAAAGTTGCATTTTCAATGTATGTTACCTACCTATAATGATTTCAATATTACCTACTACAGAAAGTGGATTGCACTTTTTTTTCTAATGAGAGAGCAGTTACAACACAACTAAAAATAGGTAATCGAAAAAAATCTAGCAAGATAATTTGTGCTGGACTGTACTGCCGTAAATCAATGGTTCTCNTTGGTTCTCCCAGGATTAGATTGGATATTGCGTTGGACATGATGATGACTCTGCCATGGCGTTGTTTGTTTGCCTAAGAAAGGAGTGACTGGCGCATAATATACGCGTCTCAACTCAGATCATAGAAGGGTCTCTCTCAACAAAGGTTGAGACGAACACGTAGGTAGGTACCTAGGCGCAGACCATCTACTTTTAGTTAGCCGATAGTTGGGTCGGGCTGTTAATACTGATTAACTTTGCTGAATTAACGGTGTGCACTTTCATACATCTCCATACTTACTGAAGTATGGAGATGTCTATGAAAGGGCACACATTACAAGGATTTAGTATCGGCCGATTCTTCATAAAAATTAACATTTGTAAACAATTCAGGTAAAGTAGTAACACGGGCCGGAAGCGGGAAGACGTAGCGTGGGCAGGCCCCCACCCCCAGTTAATTACATAATAAGTATCGCGTGCAAATCGACTCTTTCGAGAACTAGTAGTATGAGATTACTAGTTCTCGAAGGAGTCAATTCGCACGCGATTTTAATACTTTTAATACATCCGGGCGGAATGCCTACTAAAAAAATATTATTTTTCAAAGGGGACGTTTCGCACTTTCGTGNTGGTTCTCCTAGGATTAGATTGGATATTGCGTTGGACATGATGATGACTCTGCCATGGCGTTGTTTGTTTGCATAAGAAAGGAGTGACTGTCGCACAATATACGCCGCTCAACAAAGTTTGAGGTGAACACGTAGGTAGGCGCAGACCACCGACTTTTAGTTAGCCGATAGTTGGATTAACTTTGCTGAACTAACGGTGTGCACTTTACTGGAGATGTATGAAAGTGCACACATTACACCGATTTGGTATCGGCCGATTCTTCATACAAATTAACATTTGTAAACAATTCAGGTAAAGTAGTAACATAACACGGGCCGGAAGCGGGAAGACGTAGCGTGGGCAGGCCCCCCTATTAGGTGAACTGACGATCTGGTGAATATCGCTGGTAAAATCTGGATGCTGGCAGCGCGGGATCGTTCGTTATGGAGATCCTTGGGGGTGGCCTTTGTCCAACAGTGGATTCATTTGGCTGAAACGCTGAACGAATGTTTGATTGATAAAAGACCTGACGAGCAAACACCTTCTTGCACGGGTTGGCATATACTATTCTCTACACTATAATACTTTTCTCTAGAACAGCGCGCATTAATAGAGACTAATCTTCTTAAATTATATGTATATAATTAGGGATTGCAATCCAGCGGCGTTTTCAATCCAGCTGGATTCTTGCTGGATTGACCTGAATCCAGCTGGATCCAGCGCGGATCCAGCAAAATGTGGAACGAAAATAAAAAGACCACATTTTTAAGACTTTTTTTTATTAAGTAACTAGCTTTTCGCCCGCGGCTTCGCCCGCGTGAAGAAAGGGCTGTTTTTAGGGTTTTCATGGAAATTATTCTAATTTTTCTCGCCGTAAACACCATCCTTGGACTTCACGAACATTTAAACAAAAATTGGTCTAGGCGTTGTTGAGGTCTGCGCTTACCAACACATTTTGCGATTCATTTTTATATTATTGTTCTTCTTACGATAATCTATGAAATACGGCTAATCAGTAGAAAAAACAGTCTTACAAATTATTATAAAATTAACTACGAAAAGGACCGTAATTTTAATCTGCAATCAATTTTTTGTATCAATAGAAGTTACGAATCCGAAATAATCTTCTGCGATAATTAGGCAGTTTAAAATCTGACGACAAGCGACTGACCATGTCATTTTTTGAATCCTCTGGAAGTAAGACCTTAGAAAACAAATTTTATCTATAGTCTAAACTCCCAACCGCACAGAACTGCATATGTGGCCGGCTGCTGAGAATGCCCTTTCAGCCTCCACACAGGTCGGTTTTAGGATAATTAAATAGTCATACACCATAGATAAATGTTCACCTCGCACTCGTTCGGTCTCATAAACGCCCATTTCTTTTTTCAGTACCTTTTCGTAATCTAATTGACCACTTGGTTTTTGTTTATTAAAGTTCTCCTTCTCTATTTTAAGTTCCATCTCGAACTCTTGTTCTAAAGTCATTTTCACGGGTTCTGCGTCATCATTTAGACCATTATCTTCTAACTCCATGATATCTTTATCTTCTTGCACCGGCTCTACAACATTTTGTTTATTTACTCGTTTTAACAAAGTTTTCATCTCCTGCCGCGTCGCATTCTTTTTTGGCAAAGGAAAACAGACAGATTTTTTTACTGCTTCTTCATACTTTATTGGATTTTTCAAGCACGTTCAACGCACACAACAACAGAACGGCAACGTCACCGCGCCGCCATTTTGAAAATGGTGGCAATTCGAAACTAAGCAATAGATAATTATACGTTTGCGGATCCGCATCGCTGGATCCAGCACTGTATGCTGGATCCAGCATGTTTAAAAAGGCGCTGGATCCAGCTGGATTGCTGTATGCTGGATCCAGCAATTGCAATCCCTATATATAATATAACTCAAAGGTTACTGACTGACATAAGTAGTGATCTATCAACGCACAGCCCAAACCACTGGACGGATCGGGCTGAAATTTGGCATGCAGGTAGATGTTATGACGTAGGCATCCGCAAAGAAAGGATTTTACGAAAATCCACCCCTAAGGCGATAAAACGGGATCCACGCATACGAAGTCGCGGGCGGCCGCTAGTCTAAACGTAAAACGCCTTTTTAGCTATACCTCTGTGATTTTTTTAAAGGCATGCCTTGATCGGTCAAAGTCTGATTGCGGCTTCTTAATCGCGTCGAACCTCGTTGCAAACTTTCTGGTGACTACAGCTTTTACAAATCCCCTGACCTTCTTTCTTTTTTGTGGAAAAACCCTTTTTAATCTTATACAGGGTGTTAGGTAAATGGGTATATGAGCCGACACTAGCCCAGGTTAACATATGCATATAAATGGTATGGTGAAGTCAGAAAATTGATATCATCATTTTAGTTATTTTAATTTTCATACAAATCAGATTATTAAAATTTTATTTTGTAGGAACATTTAAAAAATTAAAATGATGATATCAAATTTGTGACTTCAGCATACCATTTATATGCCCATGTTAACATGGGCTAGTGTCGGCTCATATACCCATTTACCTAACACCCTGTATATTTATCCCAAGGAGCCTTCCAGCGACTTGGCCCTTGGAACAAGCTAAATGTTGGAATTTTTCATATTTTTTCTTCCGGTAATGATCAATGTTTTTTTAATAAATTATTTCATGACTTGAATCTTGTTATGTATTTTACTTGAAAGGCCTAAAGAGAAAATTCATACCCCAATAATTTGTATCGCAGAACTTCAGTTAAATGCATCAAACAATTGTGATTAATTTATTAAAGTTTGCTTCTGTGATGACCAAAATTAAAAAACGACACTTAAAACTCAGTGAAATCTCAAGCAACAATTTTGTTTAGAAGACCTTTGATTGGTAGCTACTTTATTATTTCACACGACATTATCAAGAATCGAGAAAACTCGTGTTTTCAGTACTTAACTACCTTAAGCTTATTGGTTCGTTAAACGGGCTTTTATTTTTGAAGGCTTTGAAATAGTGGATTAATGCATATTTTTGCACAGTTTTCAGACTGATAATTCTGATATGTGAGTATGTAATATAAATGAGAAACAAAGTGTATTTAAAATTACTCATCAATCAATACTTGGCTAATGATTTAAATATTTTGTTTCAGGTACGTTTTTGGAGTGTTTTGTAGGGGTTTAGTAAGTGAAATAATTATTATTAATTATCCTACTACTAAATATGCTACCTAGGTACTTAATATGAATGTAAATTGAAGCACAGATTGTGGTATTTTATTCAATACTTTAATAAAATCACCGATTAAGAATCATAAATAACAGACATTATTTTTTAATATTACAAAACTGACTTAATTGTTTATTTATAATAATAATTTGTTGATTTTATACTATAAACAAAAAAAACTTATAATAATAAACTAAAAAAATNAAAAAATACAGACAACTGCACATCAAGTTTAACTCAGGACTTCTTCATGTACTTAGTTGTAATGCGTGATTTTACCCAAAAAAAAATGTACAGCCTGAGTACATGGTAACATCATAATTGCGAGTAGAAACACATCCTGGCAACGATGGCTGAATCTAGGCCAGGAGGGCTGTCGTCCTTTCAGCCTGACATGCCTTTCAGCCTCCCGACTTTTTTAATATACACAAAACGGGGTGAACGAAATGCTCATATTTTTACTTGTGCAAGTATGAAAAGATGTTTCATTTATTCAGTTATTCCACAGGTTCGTAGTCTGGTATTTTCTTGAACATTTGCTATTAAAATACCTGTTACAAACCTCGCTCAATTTTAGTTTGTTCCTTTTTATCACTTTTGTTTTTACCGACTTGAAATGAACATTTCTAGAATCGTTTTTGTAAAGATTAATATCCGCCACTTTCTTAAATGAGACCATTCGTGTTTGTTTTCCAGGACAAAAAATGAAGGTAGATAAGTAGAAGGGAGAGCGTAAAAATGGGATAGTTCTTTGGAACTGATTGGCCAATTCGTCTCCTTTTGTTATTTTCTTCCAAATGCTTCGATTATGGTGCGTCCGCTGTTACTTATTGTTAAACTCTCTCGGTCATATCACTCAACATAGAGTTCTTTTGTTCTGGCTAAAGCCTTTAGCCAGAACAAAACCAGACCAGGACCAGGACCAGGACCAGGCTTTAGAAAGCTTAACTAAGTATAGGAGAATTATTTAACTCATGAAATTATTTACTTATAGGTCATTTGTATTTCAGAATACTTTGAGTAGGTATCTACTCTGAGTATGAAATTGTACAAAATACTAGATATTGTACTGCCTACTACTGGACCTTTCTTTGATTTAGTTAACTAATCCTTAGGAAGAAATGACTTAAAGGTCCTGATAAACTAGTAAAGGGTTGATGATATAAATAAATAAACATTTCAGCGGGTTATGTACTCAGTTCCATTAGTTTATGATGTTTTTTTACCCAAATTAGGTACCCCTCATAATAATTATTATTGGTTTTTGGGCCTTCATTTGCGCCAGCTCGACCAGGTTTGATCTATTGTGACAGCCCTTGTCTTTAGAGTTCACTGCTTAGTCCCGTTGAGTCTATAAATTTCCAGATTCTTTGGAGCGTGATATCTGCTATCTCATCCGGGTGCATGATGTGTCGCCCGAGATGGATATTTCTTTTGCTCATAAGCGGGCCGCATGAGCAATAGGTACCCCTCGCCTACAGCGTGAGATTTTAGGTCCTTGGGAATTTTGGATTTCCCAATTTTATCGAACTGTGTAAATCATCTAGCTCTAAATAAACGAGTAAAGTTTCATTTCACGGGGCTAGGGTTGGCAACATGAAATGTTAGGGAAGCTTTTTTTACGCTTGTCCGGCGAAATGGTGCATAATATTAAATTGTTCCAATACCACGAAATCTGATATTCGGCTTGGGCGTAGCTTCGGCTAGTTTATGGCCGAAAACGAAAATATGGCCGAATGTCCATTTTTTGGCCGAACATGAAAACGAATATTCGGTCGGTCACTAGCTGGTTTTAGTACCTACAACCTACATAATATGTTTTCAAAATCTTAAGAATACGAGTACCCAACAATATCCTTCTCAAAGCATTCAAATTCACTATTATTAGTTACCTATGCTATTCCCTAAGTTTCAATTTTCTATTAGTTCATATTACGATTTGGAATATACGTGACGCTGTTCATTCACAAACGTTCTTCATTTTTATCTTTGGCTGTGATTGGGGTGTAAGCCGCTGTCACCAGCAATACCCTTATGTATCCATGTGGCCCGAGGCAAATGATATTTTATGGTGTAGAGCTATAATATGCTCGGTGATGCGAAGAAACAGGCTAAAGCTAAGAAAAACCTTTAATAGCAATTATACAACGACTACCTCAAAAGTTACATTATTATACTTAAATATCAACTATCCCGCGGGATCAGTTGACGTTATACCTATGTGTTTTAAATCGGGCTACTGATTTGATTGATACATTGAAAAGATACTACATGTTAAAAAAACGCGTTGATATTTAATCATTTGGGTACCTAATAGCAAAGGTTGGTTGAGTTAGACTACGAACCAAAAACTTGATCCTAGACGTCTCTATTCACGTCTCCAATACTAAAATGCCCTTACCCGCTCGTCGCCCGTGGCTCGGCCTGGCATCGATTGCAGCTAGGGTTGCCATTCGTGCGGGTTTCCCCGGATTTGTCTTAGCTTAGAGGGCGTCTGGGCAGGGTTTAAAAATTTCATTCTTAAGCCGATGACGGGTGACCCTACAAAGTTTTAATAAAACTGGTTGATGTGACCGGGTTTCTGGACTCTAAAATCTGGGTTTTTACGCGTCTTGTCTTGGTTGTCAAATTTTAGAGATGGCTCAGGTGGCAACCCTGATTGCAGCGCGCCTGTCAGCACCCGCAACCCTTCGCGGATACATTTCATGCCGACATCGGGCTCCGCTATCCTTTCCACCCAAGCACTAGTTTTTACTAAAGAGATTATATCCAAGATATTCTGTTCCATTTCCTATCTTGTCCTAGTTTTAAGCTTATAAGTATTTTCTTTTAGAAATAATTAAGGACCGTGGTAAGTTGAGAAAGAAATAAGCTTTAGCTAATTATGTAGGTACCTACATAAGTATAAGTCAATTTATGTGGGTTGTATTGGTGATAAATAAATGTATTAAAACTATTTCATAAGTCGCTAATTATCTTTAATGTAATATAGATTAGAGGTATAATTTTAATGTAGAGGTCGTGGTAGACAGCCAGGTAAACCGACCGCAAGATGTACGCCTAAGGCTCATCAGATATTTACGAATATTGTAATTTCCATTTTGTGCGGCCCTTGAATCGACTCATCTTCCGCTAAATACCGCACGTAGGGTTGCCAGGTGTCCGGCTTTTTAAGGGACTTGTCCGGCCAAAAAATATCCGGCTTTTGTTAGGCTTTTTATGTGGCTGCCGCGCCCAGTCAAAAGCACACATGCGTGTATCAGAACTACTGCGAATGCGTGCTACCGATTCGAAGATGATATGATAGTACTCACCTATGTTACTAATTGCATGGCACCGAGTCCGGCTTTTGTGTTTTTGGACCTGGCAACCCTAACCGCACCGGCATATTACAGTTTTTGTCGTCTATCTCTAAAATTAGTAATACTTTGGAACGTGGAAAAAAGTGCCATCACCTGCACAAGCGGTGTGGAATAAATTGACAAAAAAAAGGGTCTGTTGCGCCCGCCCTAACAGGTAAGTTCGCCGGGTCACATTTCAAAGTGATTAATGCTGGTTTTCTAATATATTCAATCTTAATCCAAATCCGTCCGTCGACTGTCAAATATGTTTTTGGTCAAAATATCTGCGGTTTTCGATCTTTTTACATTTCATATTGTTTATTTACCTATACAACATTAAAGTGTAAACGTATTTATTTATTTATTTTAGGAATTACAAACAAATGTGTTACAGAAATTAACTTATCTACTAGACTTATGTATTATTTATGTGGTAACGTATCGAAAATTGTAGATATTTAATCTAAAACTGAATTAAATTTGACAGTTGAAATCCGATTTTGGACAAAGATTGAATATGGGAAACAGGCGTACCTACTTAATAAATAACTGAACATATTAATTAATAAGACTCAGTTTGATAAATAATTTCTATTCACTTATATTCTAAAATTCTTAGTAAAAAGTATGTAAGATGACATTAAGACTAATATTATATTGAGTAGGTATTCCCGAAGGACGCCGTTCCGTTTCAGTACTGTAATTCTGTAATGTAAAAATTAAAATAAAACAATGCTTGTTGCGAGAGAAAAGTTTAGAGGGCACTACCGTAGTCAAACACTGGTTTTATTAATTTAAGCCGGTTTAGCAGGGCTATTTTTCTTGAAAAAGTTTGTGATAGCTGCGTGTAAGCTCATTCTTAATATAAAAACTTTGTACCGCTCTTCGTGTAAAATATTCAGAGCCGTAAAAGTTTTTATCGCGACTGAGCAAAGGCGAGGGTGCGCGGTAGTGACGTAGTGACGTAGTGACGAAACTCGGCCCGAAAACGTAATGATGAAAAAGCTCGTAATCTATTCCATTTGAATTCATGTTCTTTATGAAAATTGTGAATAACCAAAACAACATTTTAATCTTAGTTTTTGTTTTACCTTGGTGTTTACAGCAAGTAACAATGAAGTAGGCTTGCGGTTCGCGGAGCGAATACATCACAACTTGCGACACTGATGGCCCTCCGCCGCATCTTTGTGGCGTGCCCGAGCGATAATCGACTTGAGGGAAAACTCTTATTAGGTCACTAGATTTTCTGTAGACTGTACTTACCAAGTTTAGTACTTACCACTTTTTTTATTGACAGATCCGACAGCAACTAGAAAAATATAGGTCATATATTTTGGATAAACAGTTCTTCCGTATAAAATAGAATGGTGATTAAAAATTCCAAGAGTAAATTACTCGAACGTACCTATATGAAGTTTGGTAATTAGAATTTAGCTCTCCGTTTACAAAATACTGTTCGTAAGCAATTAGAATGAGAGCAAAGCAACTATTTCATGGAAACTGCAAACATCAGATGCGCTAGAAAGTTGGAAACACCTCTAACAATATTAACAGCTCTAGCAACTAGAGTTGTGACCCTTGTCGAGTTGTCCCGATTTCAAATTCGGAAAATCGAATGACAAAATGTACCAATGTAGTATTATTTTGACACTCCTTTGGTTTAATACATTTATGATTATTAATAGTAACATCGTTAATCTATTTCGTCATTCAGATTTGCCCTTATATCCTTTGTCAGCTTGTTAGTACTGTTGATTCTTGTGTAGATCCCTACATTGTTTCCTATTTTTTTTTAAATTTCTTTGGAGATTTATATGCTAAAACAATGAGGGCTATCGTTTTTATACTTAACAGTTGGCACTCCTGGTGATTGACAGGACCTTACTCTACAGTGGCGCCATCTTGATGAGTGCAAATGCGATAGTCCTCCTACCACTTTCGCGCTCACCAGTTGGTGCCACTGTCTTCGCTACTAGCAAGTGACAGGACCTTACTCTACAGTGGCGCCAACTGGTGAGCGCTAAAACGATAGCCCTCATTGTGCAACCGTAAATATTCCGTCAATATTCTGTCCCAAACTAACAACACTAACACAGTAACATCACTAGTGGGTCTAATGTGGCCCAAATAAGTCAGTGGGCCAAACTCCCGACGAGCAAATTGGCTGCAGCATCAACTCCGGACTAGAGCCCCATTAACCCGGCACATGCTGCGAGAATTGAACTAGCACGTTTATTATGAAAGTTTCACAAGTGTGTAACATACACGGCATTGTATGGTTACTTAAACTTAACTTAGGTACCTACGGAGTGGTGTTATAGCAGCACTACTTTGATCTGTATAAAAATCTGGGTGATGTTTCAATTAAGCAAATAGTGCAGTGTGTGTAGTGTAGTAACACACATTCACATTGAAAGAGGTTATCATATCAGACTATAAAGGACAATGACCAAAAGTGGTCCAAATGTCCACCACTAATGAGACCTATATTGGCTTATAGTCCATTAAATAGAGATTAACTTTCAGTATGGGACGAAAAAAAAATAAGCTGTCAGTAAAAAGTTATGACCGTATGAAAAATTGTAGTAGTTTACGCGCTAATCTCAGGAACTACTGGTCCGATTTAAAAAAATATTTTTGTTATGGATAGGCCATTTATCAAGGATGGTTTTAGATTATATAACATCACCCTACAACCAATAGGGGCGGAGCAGCGACCATAATTCCAATATTGTTGTCTTTCTTCTGAGCTTATTTTTTTTTCATTTAGCGAGAATCTAACACGGCACACTAAGCGACATGACATAACATGCAAAGATTAATCCAAAATGTGCGATGGATAGAATGATATCAAGAACAATTTTCGGATGAAAAGGTAAAAAACATGACTTTTCATTCAGTCATAACTTTTTACTGACAGCATTGTGGGGCGTAACTCCTACATTAAAGAATGCTAGGGTAAGGATGCTATGCTATGAGGATGTGAGTGATGCTGAAGGGTCGGGAGAGAGGTGGAATGAAAACGACCAGTTTGAGTGACTGTTAAAAATACACTAATTTATTGCTATAACGTATTCAATGCGTTTGACGCTAATTTGGGTCAACAGCGCAAACGCTTACTTAGAAATAACTTATTTAGCTATATGAAAAGTGAATACGTTTGTACGATAGCTCGTACAAGCATATTTTTGATTGCGGTTTGGTTTTTTTTTTATGTGACAGGAGGCAAACGAGCAGACGGATCACCTGATGGTAAGTGATTACCGTCGCCCATAGACACCCGCAGACCCAGGGGCGATAATTATAATGAATCAGTATTTAGTAGACTATTTTACTACATAGGTCTCGTTAGTGGTGGAAATTTGGACCACACTCCATACATTTTTGGTCATTGTCCTTAAAAGTTGTTTAAAAAAAACAGTTCATTTAAGGCCGGGTTTAGACGGGTACTGTAATGTAACACGAATTCTGCGTGTGGACGGCACTACGAGCATACATGTAAAAAGTGCTGTCCCTACTATTCCCATTACATTACACGATACATTCCATTACGCATTACACCCGTTTGGACCCGGCTTTTACCTTTTTATTCAACTTACGTTAAAATCTAATGCTCTTCGTAGTACCTAGAGTAGTAGCTACTACGTCGTAGTCGTAGGAATACGACTACGACGCTACGAAGTGTTCAGATTTTATCCGCTACGAAAATCAATATTCACACTGGATCTTTTTGGTAATTATGACGTGACCTTTCCGACTTCTAACGCAGAAGAGGAGTCAGGAAGGTTGTACCTAAGTACTTACAAAATTTTGAAAAACCCTAAACAAAAAAATTATGTAACAAAATCTAAAACATACACACAGTCTACCAGCCAACTGATTAACGGACGTAGGCCGGGATGGCCGTCCCCGGCAAAAAATCTCGACAACACACGCCCATAAAGTAGTACCTAGCTGCATATTAACCAGAATTACGAGTATACTTCAGCAATGTCTTTTCAAGCCCAAGATAGAGCAGTCACTCTCTTTGATCTAAATAACAACTTAGTAAAATGTTAATGAAATCCCGTTACTTGTTTTATTTAGTCCAGACTTTGCTGAACTAACTGTCAGACTGTATGTTTACGTTAACGCAGACAAAGCAGTTATCACAAAGTTTAATTTGCTTGAAAGATGCCTTTCCAACAAACACTAAATTGTATGGTATTTTTTTTATCATTATCACTGGAATATGTAAGTTCAAAAGAATCACACGGTGAGAATTTGACTCCAATAACGAATGATTCTATAACACGAATTCTTTAAAACATTTCATTGGTCGGTACAAAAATCCAGTTCGCTTTTCATTTGCCGTAAAATTGAGTAGCTTTGAAATCCATAAAATATTAAAAAAAACACTTGACAGATTTTTGCAGTTATCAAAATCATCAAGTTTTGGACTAATTATACTATAACCCGTGTGAATAAGTTACCCAAAGGAAACGCTTAAATCCTAAAATATTCAATGTCATTGATTCATTGTTTGTACACCTCTAAGCCTGCAGACCAAACGCGCCGATCGCAGCGGTACTGCGGTAGTGCGGTACCGAAGCTGTTGCGGTTGGTAGCGCATTTTCTTACATAACTTTTCAATTCCTATCNATTGCCCTCAAATATTCAACCGTATCACCACTTTTTTCGATTCCCAAAGAGGAAATGAGCTGCCATTCAATATTTCGCCTTCGTGCCCCGCCCTCTTGAGATATCTATTAACGTTGCTTTGACAGCGTTACGGCGAGGAGCCCTACAATATACTGGCCCTGTGTGTCGGAGGGTCTCCCTCAGGCCGAGACAAAGAGTGCAGAGTTATAGCCCGTGATATTTATTCAATGGACTCGCCCACTTCCAAGGAAAACTTCTTGACATACCGGGAAAAGCTTTTATAACATAAAAATGTTGACTCAGAAAATTCACAGGATATTTTAAAGAAATCTGCCCCGTTTTACCTGCCTCTCTCTACTTAATAAAAGTAGTAGGTAGGTATACTCCTTTGCCTTTGAAGAAAGAAAAAATATATAAAATGTAATCAAGTAAAGTAAACTTTGTGTATGGAGCTACCTACATTGCCATGGCTCCGAGAAATAGATATTTATACATTATGACTAATACTGTGTGCCAATTCTATGATCTGAGGTGCCAACGTATAGATTTCTTGTGGGAAAAATATAAACGGATTACTCGCGCTACACAGAGAATATTTTCACTCACAATGCATTTTATCTTCGTATTTTTTGGGTGAATCTAATATACATGATGCGAAAACGATTACAATAAACGACAGTTGGGGTACAATAACACTTGGAATGGAGACATCAAGTATTTTTGCGCAATAAATATATCATAATCCTTTCGCAAAAAGTGCAGTTAGGGCGCCGCGGGTGGCGGGCGCGACCTGTGCCCTATGCACACGGGACAAACCACACGTTACCCCTTCGCCACATGTCAGCGCGGCGCACTATGGAGCGAAATTGAGATTTATGGACATAGCGATTTTTTTCACAATTTCTATTTGAAAAAAATACCTATCGATAGGTTACGTTATTCTGATGAATAAATGCTTCACAAGTTTTTCTCTAAAACCAATAGTTTGACTNTATTCCGCGCACAATGCGATTTTATTACGTATGTCTGTGGCTTATTATTTAGTTAGCCTCGGTGGGCATATGGTGTTATTTGCGTACGTTATGATGGTTCGTTGCGTATTATCTAAGGTTATTTTATAGGGCGGATCTCCGATTTTGATAACGACGTCTTATTTTCCGGGGGTTTGATCCAGGCTTATCTGAGCAGGTGTATTTAGATGTACCCACCGAAACCAATTACCATTCGTTATCGTATGTACTACCTACCTACGAGTATGTACACTCTCGTGTTCATAAGAATCTACTGCAATATCGTCTTAGATGACGGTGCGTAAATAATAGGTGGACGAGCAAAATAATCCCACTAAGGAAAAAGCTATGGGGTTTAATTTAAGACGTTGTTTACTCAGCCCGCTGGAGCCAGAATCAACAAAATTGTATTTTCACTGGATCCTTGCAAATTACTTGGTTCCTGGTAATTTTTATTTTTCTTTCCGTGCACCAGAATGGATTAGTTTTTGTTTCTAGTCACCATGTATATTAAAAGCCATTTGTCGTCTAGCTGGGCGTATCGTAGGGTAAGTGCGCTAGTTTTCGTCCAATTATCGGAGTTGCCAACTTTGTGATGCGAAATGAATATCTTAAAATACCCTTACTCATATGTATCATATGTCATTTTAGTCCTTATATAGTCTACTTTACGTTAATTTTATATGACAATAAGTAAATACCACCGGTTTTTTTATAAAAAATATTTTATGCAAAAGAGGCGATTTCACTAGTTTTCGTCCAAAAAAATCAGTTTTCGTCCTAGTGTACGCTAGTTTTCGACCACTGTGTAGAAAAAAGGGTGCAGTTGAATTATTAACTTAAAACCAATTCTACAATACAGTAACTATGGATTGTGGTATATCATTTAAAAGGTAATTTTGTTAGCTTTCAAATGATATCAAAAAGATTTAAATAAGTTTCTTACCTAAATATAGGAAAATATTTCAATAGGTCGAAGGACAAATGGACGAAAACTAATCTACAGGAATAGCTAATTTTGGTTTTCGTCCACCCCCGTGCTTGCTCATGACGTCATGGACGAAAACATAACAACGTTTAAAGCTGTTTTTTGTTTTCGTCCACATCTTTTTAACGGTTTTTATGGGTTTATCACTGTTAAAAAGTGGACGTAAACTAAAATATTTAATGTAATAGCAATAAAGATCATATTGGAAGAAAAAACATTGTATTTTGTAGGTCCATTGAAGTAAAATGATTATTAAAAATATTAACTAAGTGTCAGGGTTTCTGTCCACGTGGACGAAAACCAAAATCTTGCAAAATTGTTATGCTAGTATTAGTCCACTTAATTATTTAAGATTTATATACAAAAACTTTAATAAACCCTTAAAATAGTGTTTATTATGCTAGNATACCGATCACAAGGAACCGTACTTACTTTTATAACAATAAGACACACACTGATCCATGTATTCATGCACTTGACCAATTTTTGTTTTGAAACGCTGGTAGGTTAAAAAAAGTAACGAGATTTGACGATTTGTAAGAATTAATTTATTTAAAAAGGTAAATAAAGATGTTTTTGGTTTTGTATTTAACAAATTATCAGTTTTATCGGAATTAATTAATTATCGAATCGAGTCACACGATATCTTTCGATGACTTTGCGAATGCAGTACGATGATACGATTATTTTTACGTTGCGGCAATCACTAAAATTTGCTAAAATGACACTAATGACGTTTAAAAAGTGGCACGCTCGGCTTCATATAAATTTTTTCACATGCTGCATCTATCTATATCTGTGAATAAAGCCTTTTTTGCTTTGAATTATTAATAAAAAATATGAAAAGTAATTACACTAAGTACAACTTACAAAAATGAATTATTGTTTGTTTGTGAATTCAGTGTACACTAATTATTATGTAATTTTAGAGATTAAATAGAAATAAACGTGTTTTTAACACAATAAAACAACATTATTATCATAAACGAAAATATGTATTGATGATCAATCATCATTATCATCATCATAATCAACTTGGATTGTAAAATTAGCATCTTGTTATATTGGCTTTTTTATGAAGCGAAGATTTTACTAACAAAACGATTTTCATTAAAAAGGTTTGTAACCTATGGATTATTGGCCAGTAATAGAAAAATAATGACCCTAATTTTATTTGTAACTTCAAAAATATGATAATAAAAAATCAAATAACCATTTAGACATTTTTAAGTCTTAGTTTTTCAATTGAAACCTTAAATTCAAGAGAGGTTTATTTTTCAATTTGTGAAATTGCTCTCCATTCTTAGTGGGAATGTTTCATTGTTGGCAACCACAGATAAGGATAGATGCAGCATGTGTCAAAAATTGTATGAAGCCGAGCGTGCCACTTTTTAAACGTCATTAGTGTCATTTTAGCGAATTTTAGTGATTGCCGCAACGTAAAAGTAATCGTATCATCGTACTGCATTTGCAAAGTCATCGAATGATATCGTGTGACTCGATTCGAAAATTAATTAATTCCGATAAAACTGATAATTTGTTAAATACAAAACCAAAAACATCNCATTGTTTTTGCGCATAAGAAGTTTCTTTTAAAACATTTCAGAGATCGCTTCCTAAGGACTTCGTTAGGACTGGTAAATTACACCATTTGGCTTTGTGTTATGTATTGAATTAATTGGTTATGTATTTAAAAAAACAAGATTTCATTTAAATGCTCAGAGAATAAAATACGAGCGCACATTCGCCAGGGTTGCATCGTTTCGTTACAAAATTCCGATGGCCACCTTCAGACAAGCTCCATGATATCATTTATTACATTGTCGCTCGAATCAGATGTGTAGGTATGCAAAATTTTAACTCAAATCAGTTGTGATGTCTAATTCAGCTCGCAAGATTTGTCCCAAACATACAAAAATACTTTTAAAGAATTACAATTTCGATTCGCTCACGAAATTGCATGTCAGGGCTAATCAGCAAAACTTTGAGGTCTGTGAGCTCAATAAATATTCATTCATACTTTGCGGATGTCTCAATTAAGCGTATTTAAGTAATAATTGTTGATTAAGCCATGCGGGTCGCAGGACTCGCCTGATTCATTTAAAACTTGGTACAGTCCTTGTATTAACTTACAAGGTTTGCTTGAGGCTCCCACTTCTATCCTAATACTCATGATACAACTTCCTCTGTGTCAGATTGTTCAATAAAAATAATTCAATATAGAAAAGTTAAATGGTTATGGTTAGTACTCAATTTCTTTAATTTTCCGCGCAACTTTCTTAATTTTTCTTACATAAGAACTACCTGACAATAACAGAAAATCGGTCCAATCGTTTACGCGTCTTCTTCTTGCCGTGTCGACAACAACCCTATACAATGTCCGCCCAAAACTCCGCTACAAGAGTGGCGTTGTAGCTTTCATTATACATAATTCTTCCTGCGTGCAGTTGTTTGGGCACGCAGGCCACGACAACATGTGCGTCATCGGCTGGGGAACACAACTACACTTGCATTCCAAGTTTGAGCCATCCCAGAAACCCCACGTTTACGCATGATGCCGTGACAATATGGGATTAATTTTTAAGTGTTATCTTAAAAATTGTTATTACACAAAATCCTAAAACATTCAAACGTTGTATCTATTTGGTCTTAGCGCTGGACGCAGGCCGCTACCAACCGGGTAACATGGAAAGCATTGGGGGAGGCCTATGTTCAGCAGTGGACGTCCTATGGCTGAGATGATGATGATGATGACTATGATCTATTTGGTAATCATTGCTACTGAAAAGTTATTTTTAGTAACGTATCAAAAAGGCACATCATATCTCCCAACTTTACCGCACAGTTGATCACATTCGCCATTGCTATAATCCCATAACGCCCACAAAAGGGTCTCCTTACCCTAGCTTTGAGGTATTTGATGGATGGATCAGGCAATGTGGTGGAAAATTGGAACGCGTATTCACGCTATCTCGAATATGAGGTGGTAATTTGACTGATAGACAAATACGATGCGCTTTACCTTATGTAGCTTTAGTTTCATTAAGCAGGTTTTTATTAATTATTCTGCAAGCTGGAATCAAGATTTATAATGTTTTTTTTTTCTTTGGATATTGATGAATATGTGGAAACACTGGTCACTGATCCTGAAAGTGCTTCTCGAGCTCTATCAAACGGTATCATTATTATGTTACAGAATAAACTGGACCTATCCGAAAATTCAAAATTTTACAGCTTCCTTATAAAAGACGGCACTTAGAACAATGTTAGATGTGTTAAATAATTGAAATAAGTACTTAATAAATTCTTATAATAAATTATATAAAAATCTTTTATAAAAGTTGTTCATCAAATGAGATGCTTTTCTTTACATACAAAGAGCATGCAAAGATGACAACAATATTCCAACAAAAATGTGGCCTAAAATTAGGAGTTAGCTAATGAGCTTATTTATTTTATATTTATATGTATACAACAGATACGCATCATTATTGAATAATAAAATAAAATTAGAAATAGCTTTTGTCGCGGATAATTTCGTAATAATGACCTAATAGATTTGAAATTAAAATTTAATACATATTTAAGCGTGCAGTGCTCAAACCTGAATAGCAAATCAACGGAACATTAAAATTTAATGCACTCGTGTCCTATCGTGTATCAGTCGCCATAGTGGAGCGAAGTACCGAAGGGTCCCCAGCATTTTGATCATCGTGCTATAAATTGGGCAGTTGACACTATTGGTGAGATTTGGTGAATTCCTTACTGCTGACAAGACAAAGATACATTAAAATAGTTGATATTATTAACCAAATATTTTAAAACACAACTTACACAACACATCATTAGTTTATTCATTTCAGTGGTCGGTAGCGAGCCTACTGGATGCTACTGTCCCCTTTGTACTTGGGCTAACTACATATTTAAAAGTCGCGTTGAATCAAAATGATCTCTATGCCGCCCAAATAGGGTTGGCTCAAATGTTTTGAGATTGAAAAACTATGGTTCCACAAGTGGCACTTGAGCACAATTGAATTTTTAGAAACAGTAATAGATACCCTCGTTTTTTAACAAATGTCGCGCGGTGTTAAAGGGTCGAGTTGAATGCACTGTGGGTCGAGGGCCCATATTGGGGCACTTTAAAAAACGCAACCGTAAATTAAAAGTAATTGTTCGCTCGTTAACTGCGAGGGCTGATCAAATGATTTGTTATCGGGTTCTTGCTGTCGTTTTAGTGAGCTTAAAAATCTGTCGCTTTTGGATGACTTGAAACATCTATTAAAAACAAACAGTATTATTTTCTGGCTTTAAGAGTTGCCTCTCGATCGGCAAGCGAAAGGTCGTGGGTTCGATTCTCACCTTAGGCAGTTCGATTTATGCAAGTTATTTTAAAAATAGTAATACTCATAAATATAATAACTAGATAATTATTTATCCTGAACAATCAAGTTTTATCACCAACAGAGTACCTCTTTAGTAGAACAACGTGTTCGTAATCACTAACAAAACGTTACCTAACTAGTAAACTAGACAAGAGACCACAGCTGTGTAGGTAGCTGTAGGTACTCATAATTTATACCAACAAATTAGTTCTCGTTAAATTATAATTTAATTATCTATTTAAAACGGCACCACCATAATATTATTAGTTATGTAAAGATCCACCTATTTATACAAAGAGATTATTGTGGAAAACGTAAAAAACTTTTTTAAAAATAAAGGCCTACTGTCCACGTAAAAAATAAAACTATCCACAGAGCGGCATATCCTACCAGTCATCTTGCGTTCGTCATGACGTGGTGTGCATGCAATCGTCAAATGACGGTCAGTGGACAGAAGGCCTTAAATATGCTATAAATATGAAATTGCCCACAGCCACACCAAGATACTGATGTTTAAACAAAATCATCATCAAAATCCATTCTGTAGTTTTCGCGTGAAAAAGTAACAAACAAACATCCATACATCAACCGAAACTTTTGCATTTATCGTAATATTATCCTAACCTCAGCTAAAAACAAACGCAAACATGGTTAGTGTTGGTTAGGTAATAATTTGGTTATTTTTTTATCACATTTCGAACCATATTTTTATGTGAAAGCGGACAATGGCTTCGCTAATCCGCGCATTGTTCCTCGAGCGGACAAATAGCCGAATCTGACAGCGGCGGAGGGACAAAAAGTGCGGTCATCGTGACATAAGGTGCGAATGTTCGCGGTCGCAGCCCCTCACTCGTGCCACACTTGACCCTGCATAAATTATGCATATCATCTGTCGATGTGAAACGCCCATATTAATATCTCGCGTGTCATTATGTGATAATGTATGTGCTCGAGAAACCAAACACACTAAATTATTAGTATATCGCTGTGTATCATAAAGGTCATAGCACACTTATCAAACTGGAAAGGCACAGTAAATATCGCCTTTCACCGTGCGGTAAACCGAGGCGATCCGTTTTCGTTACGGTACGGATAAGTGTGCGTTGCAGTACAGAGTTATAAAAAAATATATTTATATAACAAAGAATATTTATTTTACTTATCGCCTCGAGTTGATACGGTTACGATCCGTTTTCAGGTTGATAAAATGTGATTATTCGATCTCAGTTCGGCACCACAAATAATTTGTTTGAATATAATATACCTACTAGCTTTCCGCCCGTGGCTTCGCCCGCGTGGAATTTTGTGTCTCAGAAAAACTTTATCGCGGCGTCCCTGTTTCAAAAACCGGGATAAAAACTATCCTATATCCTTTCCCGGGACAAAAACTATATCTTTGCCAAATTTCATTAAAATCGGTTCAGTGGTTTAGGCGTGAAAGCGAGACAGACAGACAGAGTTACTTTCGCATTTATAATATTAGTATAGAAGTATAGATATTAGTATAGATTGTTGTCAATTACAAGCAAATGATGCAACGCTCGACGGAAACTACTCCAAAGTCAACGCCTTGCATTGATTTTTCTTTGCAAAGCTTACAGAACTCTGAGCACGGAGGCTCTGCCAGTCCTGGCTGGTGTACTGCCGGTCGACTTAGAGGTACAAAGCGTGCGGCTATGTACTTCGCATCAAGGGAAAATATAACCTCCGATTTCGTAATAGCCGCGATCGTTCTAAAATAAGCCGATTATTTGATTCCCGAGACGTCGTTGAAGATGAAGTACTTAATGAATGGCATAAAAGATGGGATACGTCAGTCAAAGGACGTCACTTATATAAATTCTTCCCGAATGTACGCGAACGTCTAAACTAGGTGATGATTAGAAATCGACCATAGCTCGTCGCAGTTCCTTACGGGGCATGGCAACTTTAAACATAAACTTCACGAATTCAAACTAGTTCCGTCTCCTTTTTGCGAGTGTTCCACTGATGATGTCAGTCATGAGCAGTCTGCCCATCATATCTTGTGGGAGTGTGATCTTTAGAAACATGAACGTGATATAATGCTTAATTCAATACAACATACATCTGTTACCGCAATTTATTACACCGATCTTGTCGCAACAAAGAAAAATTTCCGTGCTTTTAAAGGATTTTGTGAAAAATGTTATTGGCAGGTAGTTGCTAATTGCTCATAATATAGGCCTTAATTGATATTTATTGCCCGTGGTGCATAATCTTTTCTTAAAGGTTTTAAACCTTTGTTTGTCACCTGTCATCCGCTTTGCAATGGAGGGAAGTCGAACCTTAATTTCGAACTCCTTTATCCGAAGAACATAGGTTCTTCTGATTAATTTCGTTGCGGGTCCAATGACAGTTTAACTTTCAGACCTTCATTGGTTGTGTTTTTGTGGCGGTCAAGCTGTGGATTCTGGCTACACAGGAGTTGCAGTGGTGGGAACGAGAGGTCAGAATAGTCCCGTAAAGCAAATGATGCAAAAATGAACCCAGCGCAAACAAACACTTTTTTTTGCTAAAAAAAGTAATACCTTATAGCTCACCGGGTACACGTGTGCTTTCTCTACCGATTATTTAACTATCGCAAGTTGGGATCAGCGCTTATTTTCCCCGAATGTTAAAAACATTTTCTATAGTGTAATCGTTTTTACCAAATGATGTACTAACAGAGGAAGCTTCAGTAGCCCCATGGGGCCCCATAGGTACCTACATAAACATTTATACATTTTATCATTATAATAAATAATGTATCTTAAAAGGACGCTTTATGACTTTTGATTAATGTTGTCCTACTCATAAAATATAATAAACATACCTATAAATAAAAAATGTGTCATTTAATTTCTCAAAACTAAATGATTCATTCCTTGATTTATATTCGAAGGAGTCTGTTTTAACGTAAAACGGGCAGTTTTAATTCCATACATTAAAAGTAACATGTAAGCAACATGCTTTTATTCGTGACGAATCGACTTTGTGGTAAATCGAAAATGAGTCCTTAATGGACTTAGTAGATACCTAATGAATAATATTATACTTGTAAAATGGTCTTAACTAGGTAGGTACTTATTGTTGCGGTGAGAACGACAAGTGGTTAAGTGGGAATAGTCGCATTTCCATTGAATTTAAATTCCCATTTCGTGAACTAAAGTCCGATCTTTTTATTTTTTTTTTTATTTTTTTTNCATAAATTTGTGAAGTGTATGAATGAATACATGCATCAGTGTGTGTCTTTTGTTATGAGTAAGTACGGTTCCTTGGGATCGGTATGAGTGCACCACATACAGGGACCATGGTTTTAACTCTTAAAGAGTACATCGCAGGATATGTATTAAAAACAATGCTAATTTATACTTCTTTTACTGCTACTTTATTCTAATTAATTATTTGTTACTTGTGCTGTTAATTATAATTCTCAATCCGTAAATAATTTCTTCTTTCTACCGTGTCGTACTACTGTCCTCGTAAAATCATCGTAACCGATTGTTGTAATCGGATTACATGAACATCACTCGACCATGTATGTCCATTTGGACTAGGGCTTGCAATATCGGATAGTTTTCAACTCCGGAACTGATTTCCGATATTGGGCACTCAACTCCGGAATTCCGGTTCTAGTTCCGGAGTTGGTTAAAAAAAGAAAGCGCCTCCCGACAAACACGTACACGTATGTGGCCTCCTCTTTAGAACCTTGCCTCATCGGCCGTCTGTTCTACGTACTATGTGCCCTGCCCATTGCCACTTTTGCTTTAGCTTGGTAATCCGATGGCTATATGTCAGGCAACTTTAGTTCGTTTACGAATCTCCTCATTTCTGGTTCGATCTCGAAAAGAAACACCGAGCATAGCACTCTCCATACCATGGTGTGCAACTTTGAGCTTATTATAAGGCCTTATAGTAAGAGGCCACGTTTCCGAACCGTGTGTCATCACTACTGGTAACAAACACTGATTGTAGACTTTCGTCTTTAGGCACTGAAGTGTTTTGGTCGAAAAGATGTTATGTAGTTTCCCGAACGCTGCCCAGCCGAGTTGAATTCGACGTATTATTACATCTCCCTGCCTCACAGCTCGCTGCAGAGGAATCGCAGAGGAATCGCAGAGGAATCGCCCTCGTGTTCAGTCAGGCTCAAAGACCTTCTCATAGTCTAAGAACGCTAAGCATATAGGCAAGTTAGACTCTTCGGTCTTCTGTATAACCTGCCGTAGCGTATAGATGCGGTATATGGTAGTGTAAACGTTTCGATAACTGGCTTCCTCGAGAGACTATAAGTCATCGAACCTACGCGCGAGACTATTCGTGATGGCTCTCAAAAACAGCTTGACTCAGAGTCAGAACCCAGATGGGTCTGTAATTCCTTAATAAGGCTTTTACCCCTTTCTTAAAGAAAAACACCACCAAGAATTTGTTCCGTGCCTCTGGCATTATTCCCTGGAGTAAGACGGAGTTACAGTCTATGAAGGACTTTCAGTATCGGCTTATCACCTGCCGCGTTCAGAAGCTCCGAGGTTATTCCGTCATCACCCGGTGCCTTGTTGTTCTTTAGCTGTTTGAGAGCCATCCTAATCACGTAAGGGCTGATGTCCGGCTAATCTTCGGTATAGTGTCGAGTGGCTGTCCTGTGGCTGAGCTATTAACAGGTTTTACTCTATCATCAGCTCTCTTCAGCTGGCTTCGCCCATTAGAGTTGTCTCTAGCGAACATTTTGGAGCTTTAATTGGTCTCGCCCTATTTCCTCTTAATATTATTACTAATAAAGTTGCGAATACATATCTAAGAACCTATTTTGATACTTAAACGTTTTGAAAACTTAAAATAATTTATAAAAAAATTCAATATCGGAATACGATATTGGCTTCAGTTCCGGAATTGAAATATCGGAAAAAATGTATCCGAAATTCCGGAGTTACGAAATTCCGAAATTCCGGTATTCAAGCCCTAATTTGGACATATCGGAATGGCACGCTTTGACGATCAACTTGCTGTATCTACTCTAATCCATATCTGTGTTGGCAACACTTCAGAAATGTCAAAATTCAGTGGAATTAAAAATCAGACTATAGTTGCAAAGTGACCCTTCTGTTACCAAATTTACACTGTGCCAATTGGAACTATCTATTCGTGATTTAAATACGCCCCTCGTAATCGCTTTACAAAAGGCAACGTTAGAAGAACGTTAGAATAGGATTAACTCATTTGATATGTAAAAATCAAACACGTGTGTTTTACCATGCAAATAAACTTTTAAAGTAATGTAGTTACCTAATTGGTTTAATCATTTTATCATCAGTTGAAATAATATTAAACATTTCAATTAGGTACATGTTGTACCTACCTAGCTAGATCCTGTAGCGACTACAGGTAAAAATAAGTCAGTAATCTATTGAAATTCAATTAGGTAGTAGTATTCGAGTAGGTAAGAAGATTTTTCATTTAATTCGTAAATGAACTTTTAGATTAAACATGTTTTTATTTTTAAAAACGTATTGTTAATATGTATTTAAAATCCAGTAGGTAACTCAAAACAAAATCTATGTAGTGTTACCTGTATTTATTCGTATTCCAGTTTTCTTATGTACAAAATCAAACGCTTTATAATAGTACCGCCTCATTTCCTTCCCGCTTGCTTTGAAAGACAGTGGCCTTTCATTTATTTCATTGATAAAAGTTTAATTAAGGCCTCCATAATGTATACGCCCGCAGTCCTTTCACCGGCATAATGAGATCGGCTCTAGGAACGCTGGTTGCCATCAGTACATTATGAAGAGGCTACCCATTCAGATATACTTCGTGCCTGTTCCTCTCGCATTGTATGGTCCACATCCACAAAAAAAATGGCGTCGTGTTCACAAACGGACAAATATCAAGCGGCAGTGTCGATCGCGAAACCTGGATTACGTCGTCATATTTTTCTCAAGTCCAGAATAAGGCTTGAACAGTCTATTACATCTACTGCAATGCATTCCGTTAAAAATAGTGAGTTTGTAAGCTTAGGAACGCCGTTACACTATCGCCTTCGTGAGTTGCAAGAACTAAGTAGGTATAGGTACCTACCTAGGTAGATATCTACTCAACAGAGTTAAGTTTCAGTCGTGCTTGTGTGTGTAGTGTAAGAGATAATGCAGTGACGTTATAGAGAAGTTGGCCACAAATGCCACAATGCTCACAATAGCTATTGAACGCCGACAACTGAATGAAAACGTCTTGTATCCGTTAGAACCAGAGTTCGGTGACAATCAAAGCGATTGTTGTTGGTATTCATACTTGTACATTCATGCATTATAAGTACCTTATGTAACCATACATACCATACTTATACATTTATAGATAATTATGTATCACGCTATATGTAAGTAACTAGGTCGTAGCGAGAAGACTCATTGCTGGGTATTCTGGGATACTAGAAAAGTCATAAAATACACCTGAATACCTACATCCTTTTTTCTATTTCATCATCATCATCTTAGCCATAGGACGTCCACTGCTGAAAATAGGCCTCCTCCCCCACTGCTTTCCATGTTGCCCCATTTTTTTTCTATTTATTAAATAAAAAAAACATTTCATTCTCCACATAATTAATGTGTAGTCTAACGAGATCATTTTGTTAAGAATTTTATTGTATTAGTAGGTATGTAAATTATTATTATAACGAATTAGAAATTTAGAATTATCAAAATTGCAGTTGTAAAAAACATTTTTATATCAAGTCAAGAAAGAAAATGTATGTGCACATTACACACGCTTATTAAACTTGTAATTACTTTCCTAAGTTAGCATAAGAATAATTAAGTTACGTCTAAATATGGTCAGGTCAGGGTACAAGATATCGACCGCGCCACAAAAATACCCTGACACGCGCCGAGTCGCCGGTCCTGCCTAAAAATAGTTGTGTCCACCGCAACCCTTAAGTATTTAAGCCACAATTTATACTTATTTTTTAATAAAATTAACGAAATATTTGTCACATTAAATAGGTACCATAGTGCTTACAAATCGTTAAATATTTTGCTCTTAAGGAGCCTCTATATGTCTGATAACTTTTTACCCTACCAGCGCTTCGAAACCAACATTTGGCAAGTGCTGAGAAGAAGGCGGAGGCTTTTGTAAAATCAACATTTACCTGTAATGGTATTCCAGGATTTGTTTTTCTTTCAAATCCAATCGAGTTTCTTAACCACAATGAGATTATAAAGTTTATTATTTGACAAATGTGTTACAGAAATTAACTTATCTACTAGACTTATGTAGATATTATATGTACATGTGGTAACACATCCCACTACGTAATCCACATATTGATATTATTATTTTTTTCATTTATTATCATTTTACAAAGGAAGTTCTTAAACATATTACAATTAAATGCATTGGCATAAACCAATATGAAATCATGTAATATTAAGCGAGGCTATTACAATTAAGGTAGGTTATCCCTTTCTATGATCTGAGGTTATACCTTATAAACACGGTGTAGCGTAAGTTTGAGATGACTTCGAGATAAATCGAATGCAACTCTTAAACCTTAAAAAATATAACTGAGATATGTTTTGTTGGTTCCAGGGTGAGCGTGCCGGGCTACGCCGGCAGCCTGTCGGCGGCGCTGCCCGGCGCGGGCGCGGCGGCGTGGGAGCGGCTGGGCGCCGAGCTGGTGCTGTCGGCGCTGGTCACCGCCGCCTATTTCGCGGCCATGCGGCGCCGCTGGACCGGCGCGGCGCCCGCCCTTCTCGGCGCCGCCTACACTGCTGCCAGCCTCGTCTCTGTGAGTTCGTTCGTTCATTCGTTACAGCCTAATGACGTCCACGGTTGGACAAAGGCCTCCCCCAAGGTTTTCCACAATGCACGGTCCTGCGCTGCCCGCTTCCAGGCTCTTTCCGCGACCTTTACCAGATCGTCGGTCCACCTAGTAGGAGGCCTGCCCACGCTACGTCTTCCAGCCCGTGGTCGCCACTCGAGAACTTTTCTGCTCCAACGGTCATCGTTCTCTGTGAGTATACACTAGCTTTTGCTTGCGACTTCCATCTAAATCAGCGTTTCTTAACCTTTTGTGTTAGGACCCCTTAGGAAATCAACAATTTTAAGGACCCCTATAATAATGAGCTCCAGCATAGAGCGAGATCTAGTTACATTATTTGGATAATATATCTATGGTGAGAACTTAACAAAGGGCTCAGGTAGCCGCCAGGTAGACACCATTGTGGAGTAATTGCAGGACCTTCGTCCCAATGCCGTTTTTGTGCACGCTCGCTTCCGTTCCACTCCCTGCTCTGAATAGGAATTGTACAAAGTCCAATACACTTGTGCGTATCACGAAGCATTCCTTTATGTTTTCATATTTATATAATATACGTATTACTCCAGACGGCTTTAAATTAGAAATTTGCGGCTTACCTGCCCGCGATCCAATTTCCGCAAAGTGTCAATGGCTCCGTAAAAAAAATATTAAAATCAAAGATGTTTTTGGTATCTAGGTATTTGTATAGTGGGAAGGGATAGGGCTAGGATTAAAGAACAACAATTATTTTTATTTTTACCTCAGCCATAGGTTTTACAAGTAACCAACATTTAACGTTTCAGCTTCAACATGTATGTTCCTCAAAAAATATACCTAGTTCAAGCTTGAACTAGACTACACAAATTTTATAATGTAGCTTCTGAAATAATGCATCGCAAAGTATTATTCTTTTATAAGATTTTAAACATTCGCGTTCCGTTTCAACTAACTTACTATTTAATCGTATTATTTTATTATGAACAATAGGCCAGTCAACGAATAGGTACATAATAATAAAGGGAAATGCTTGGAAAGTTAGAACACAACTGTAACTACGCATTGTAGGATGAACCATCTTCGAGCGCACCATCGCCGCGGCCGCCAAGACAGCTATGAGTCGAAGCGGTCGCCATGGCCGGAATCGGCCGGATGAATAAAAAAACTCATTTATTTTTGCAAAGAGGCTTTTAAAAAGCACTTTTACACGTCACAGTATTAACCCTACCACTGATTCGGGATAATAAATGGGCCAGTGCTAAGAAGAAGCAGCGCAAGAAACTCAGTCACTATTGTCAGCCTCCTTTTCAAGGGTTTATAGTCTTTAAAATATACAAAATATAGTCATAAGTATTGATGCGAATTAGGAAGTTAAGCTTCGGTCAAACCGATCGCTGCACGCCGGCTGATCGCGTGTGATCGCGTTGATTTGGCCGAACCTTAAGTCTGATCGCCATGCCATGCCATCGCTGCACGCGGCTGTTCGCGTGTGATCGCGTTGGTTTGGCTGAACCTTTAAACATTCCAAACATTTTTATCATAATAATCATCAACTTTAAGTAACCCTTTTTCATTATGGTGCTTTTAATATGTTTTTATTAAGGTGCCTTTAATCATAATCATAATTTCTTATCATCATATCTTTAATCATAATCGTCGGCCGTTTGGTGTAGTGGTTCAGAACGGATTACTATGCCGAGAGATCCCGGGTTCGATTCCCGGCCGGGCAGAAATTAAAATTAATGATGAATTTTAGTTTCTGTGACGGGTCTGGGTGTTTTATATGTATATTTATATCCGTTGTCTAGTACCCATAGTACAAGCTTTGCTTAGTTTGGGGCTAGCGGCGCAGTGTAAAAATGTCCAAGGATATTTATTTATATTCTCATCACACTTCCAGATGCCCTCGCTGAACCCCGCGCGCTCGCTGGGCCCGTCGTTCGTGCTGTCGCGCTGGGACAGCCACTGGGTGTGCTGGGTGGGCGGCGTGGGCGGCGGCGTCGCCAGCGCGCTCCTGCACGAATGGGGCTCGCGGAGGCCTCGTACCGGCGCCGGATCGCGCGCGTCGTCGCCGCGGGACCTCGACGAGCTGGACAAGCCGGCTTTCCCGCACCACTACCGGCACGCGGCCACGTACTGCGCGGCGGCGGCGCCACGCCCTGACACCGCGGAGCCGCTGTACTCCGGCACCAAGTCGCTGTACTGCCGCTCGCCGCCGCCCGCGCGCCACCCGCTGCACAGGTCAGCCGACGGCCCGGCATGCTGCACGTAATTATGACAGTGTTATAATACCGCAGCGCACCGCAGCATGTGCTCATGGAGTAAGGCGGCCAACCGTCCCGCATTCTGCGGGACCGTCCCGTAATGACAGTTGCAATTCCGCATTGCAATATTTAATAAAATAGTCCCGCAAATCGTCCGAGGCGTCCCGTATGTCCCGCATTCCTCGTTTCCCATCGTTTTGCTCGCATAAAAGTATTCCACATCAAAATACAAATGACGAGACGCGGCGCGACGTTGCTACCGCAGAATAATATGATCAAGCGTGTGTGTGTGTACGGCTGTTATTAAATGTTAATTCGGTAGTAGTGTTGTTTGTTTCTAATTTAAGTACACCATTAACAATTCCAACAAATCCTAAGTCTTATTGTGGATAGGGGTGGGTGTCCCGCATTGACTTATTATAAAGTTGGCCGCCTTATCATGGAGTGCAGTAGCGTGGAAGAACAACGGGCTCAATTTCTTCGATCACCATCGTCGCTACAGGAGGCCTGCAGCAGCCTAGTCAGACGGGCTGCTCGCCTTCTGGGGGGATCTGGGGTGGTTGGAGTAGGAAGATAAACCACAAATCGCGCACAATGGCCCAATCATGAGGCTAAGTGCGGTATTCGATTGCCCCGCAAAACTAACTAACTAACCGCAGTGCGTTATCATTATCTTTTTAACACGCTTTTATTAGGTCGTCGTAAGTAACGAACTACGAATGGAATCTACACACTTCCAATTCTTGTATCATCATGAAAAGATACAATACAATATTATGGTAGCATCGAGCTGGTCGGCGTGTTGAGGAGGCCGTTAGTGCCTTTGATTTGCGGAAAGTGTGTTGATATAATTGTGTTTGATGTATAAAATACACAGAGCTGAGATCTAAATAATTTCTGATCTCCTAAACGAAACGGCGGAATCGCATCGAGTTTGGGTTCATTGGATTTGTCTTTGGAGCACTTTAGTGGTAGATGATGTCCAGGGTCCTGATGATGGAATCAGGAAGATTTTTGACCTTTTAGTGCAGTAATTAAAGCATCTTTTTAGTTTTTTCAACTATTAATGTTTAATTATTAGTTGTTTCGACTGGTTTCCTCATATTAATTTAAACGGCAGTAAAAGGAACCTAAGCAGGAATTAACAACGTTTATAAACTTTTGTATTTTGTGGTTTTTATTACAAACAACAAACTTAAACAACAGAGATTTTCTATATAATTTTATGATCAAGTCACCGCTTTCGAATTAGCATGTGACGGGCGAGTGTGAATTCGACCAGTGTATCGGTCGGTAAAGTCTCTATTTTTTCTTTTCGTCCCTTTTTAGGGTTCCGTTGTCCTGACAAGGAACCCTTATTAGCTTTTTACTTCGATTGATTGCATAGCATGTGTTTTGTGAAGGTGGTGGATTCGCGTGTTTATTTTTTGTGTTTATTTATTCTTTAGACCATTGTTATTGCTCCAAATGTCAGGTTTACTTCAGCATGCTACATTATGGTTTTAAGATACCATATTGTTCTTACTCATATTCATTTATTTGTATAGTGTTTAACCGGATTGTGTATTATGAAACCGATAAAACCCCGTGAATGCGACGCAACAATGTTACAAAACTGAGGCTCAAAAAACTCTATTTAAACTTATACCCGTACTACTCGTACCTACTAAATATCGCATTTGCCGGTTCAAATCTCTACTTCTCTACTACTGAATCTCTACTTGAGTACAGCGATTCAGTTCTGAGAAATCTTTTCAGCGTCGCCACACAATAGGTACCTACACCAAATGAAGGTTTACCTACTACCTACCAAAAGATACAAGCTGCAAGTTCTGATAAATGTAGAGTTCTAAATGAATAAGAAAACTTGTTTCATACGTAGGCTAGTTTCCTAAAAGACTCCATTTAGTCCGCCAGTTACCTATAGCATCAAAAAATATTGGGCTTATTTAGATTTATTTGTCAATCAAATATTGGATAATTTGCGTTGAAGTTCCGCGTTTTACCACGTATCTAGGCATAGTGACTTCACTTACTCTCTCACGAGCCTCTACTTTTGAGCTTGCTTAAGCCATAGCTTAGGCCAGCTTAGGCGCTCTTCTTAGCCCTATTGTCCCGACCTTCTTATGTCCCGCCGTGTAGAGCGGGACGTCCCGCGGAAGGCGCCTTGGTCGTTTCTAGTACCCAAGACGCCGACCACTATGCGGCAAAGGGGCACCCCAGGTTTTTAGTGGGTTCGAGCCTCACCTGCCGTTCCCCCGGCGATACGTATGGACTGTGGATAGGCCATTTTTCAAAAAAAGGCGCTCTTCTTAGGTATCTGTCAATTTGGGGTGTGTAATGTATGATATAACTACATATCATATAATACTTAGAGGATATAACATCAAATTATATAAAATCGTTTAATATAATAATTATTTACNTAAAGCTTAATTATAGGAGAAATTATTTAACTCATGAAATTATTTACTAGGTCATGTATTTCAGAATACTTTGAGGAGGAATCTAGTCTGAGTATGAAATTGTACAATATACTAGATATTGTACTGTCTACTTCTGGACCTTTCTTTGATTTAGTTAAGTAAGGAAGAAATGACTTAAAGGTCCTGATAAACTAGTAAAGGGTTGATGATATAAATAAATAAACATTTCAGCGGGTTATGTACTCAGTTCCATTAGTTTANAGGGCATGAATATCGGAATCTCGGAATCTCGTAATATCGGAATCTCGGAAGATGAGATCCGATATTACAATTCCGATATTGAGCGACCCAATATCGTAATATCGGAATCAGATAAAGGTTTTAGTTGAGACTTTAAACAAAGCGTTAAAACGCACCAGAACCTGCTATAAAGCTCAAAGTACATGATTGGCAAGACTAATGATTTTCTCATGTCTCTCAACATCACTTTTTGTCCCACTGCAAATAATTATTAACCATAAAATTTTCTAAACAATTTTAGCACTTGCCGTACTTGGTCTTAACAATGAAAAACGACATCTCAACTCCCTTCCAAACATTAATAAAATTGGACTATGGCCCGTTAGTTCTGCGAACTATGTGCCCTGCCCATTGCCACTTCAGCTTGCTAGTCCGTCGGGCTATGTCAGCGACTTAGCGTTCGTAAATAGGACTTCTCATTTCTGATTCGAACTCGTAAAGAAACACCAAGCACAGCCCTCTTCATAGCACGCTGTGCAACTTTGAGAGGCCACGTTTCCGAGCCGTATATTATCACTGGTAACACACATTGTTTGAAGACTTTCGTCTTTAAGCACTGAGGTATTTTGGATGAAAAGATGTTGTGTTGTTTCCCGAACGCGGCCCAGCCGAGTAGGATTTGACGATTTACCGCTTTCTCGAAATTGAATCTAGTTAGCTGAATCGTTTATCCGAGGTTGACATACTTGTCAACAATTTCGAAAATCAGGCTCCCAACAGAAAATAGGTAGCGCGGAACATGGTCATAAGCTTCGTTTTGGCCATGTCCAAGGCCTACCTGTTGGGAGACTCGATTAGGTCTTCGAGCATTGTGCCGAGGTCTTCCAGCGATTCTGCCCTAGTAAGCAAAACTGACGGCCGATGGGGCAGCAAGTTTCTGGAGTGGAGGCCACGTACCGAAAAGCGCAGCATAAGGCTGCCATCCACAAGGTGGACCGACGACCTCATAAAGGTAGCAGGAAGGCGCTGGATGCAGGCCGCCACCAAGCGGCCATTGTGGAAATTATTGGGGGAGGCCTATGTTCAGCAGTGGACATCATATGGTTGAAATGATGATGACGCCCCGTGGTTTTGTGAGTTGTACATCGATATCCAAAAAGCAACAAATTACAAGCACATTCAAGTTTTTTTACCACTGTCTAATATTTTTGTAACATGTGACTTGAATGACTCTACAAATCGTTCCGCCAGTATTGGTTGAAGGAGTAAAAGTTTGTTTGATACATACCTGTTTTACAAAAACACTTAAATTCTTTGCTAGTCCATTTCCATAATTGGCCCATTATCAGTTACCAAAATGAAATGATTACCCATAACATACAAAATGGTTTTAAATACTTCAATTTTATAATTTTAAGAAGTGCTATTTTGTACTAAATTAAAGATTTTGATTAAAATCATTATTTTACTGTATACAATCGAGAAATTATACGAATACTAGCTTTCCGCCCGCGGCTTTGCCCGCGTGGAATTTTGTCTGTCACAGAAAAACTTTATCGCGCGCGTCCCTGTTTCAAAAACCGGGATAAAAACTATCCTATGTTCTTTCCCGGGACTCAAACTATCTCTATGCCAAATTTCATCAAAATCGGTTGCGAGGTTTAAGCGGGAAAGCGTANTTACCTATACGCCGAAAAAAGATTTGTTCAAATCGGTTCATAATTGGCGGAGTTATCGCGTAACAAACATAGAAAAAAAAAAAAAACATACGGGTCGAATTGAGAACCTCCTCCTTTTTTTTGAAGTCGGTTGAAAATTACATCAAATGAGTCTTAGATTAAGTAAGGTTTATATCAAATGTCTTTATGCGTTGTGATTGGTATCTGAAATGATATTATTAGAAATGATTTATTATATGAAGTAAACATTATATGTTAAAAAATTATATCAAGTGTTATTATAACATACGTTTATTATACAATATGAACGTTATTGAAATGAATTTATATCATATAAACTTTATAAACTGTCACGCACCCGTCAATTTGAGTATCAATTGCGGGCATTTGGCCGAAAATAGAATTGTAAGCGCATGAAAAGAGTCACTATTGAAGTTAGCAAACGTGTCCTTGCCGAAAGCAAGCTAAAGTTTACATATTTATCAGGTTACAGTTATGTTCGTTTCAGAATCTAACTTACCTAAAAAACCGCTTAGGTGTCATGACAACCGGAACTTCATGACAACCGGAACTTCGTTTAGGTTGGTTTAGGTTCGTTTCAGAACCTAACTTAATGAATCATGTTAAAGTTAAATTGTTCTAGAGAGTCTATTAAAAAAATACTGTTTGCAAAATGAGTGAGTTTGTTGCAAACATTTAATCTATACTATCTATACTATTAAAAATGCGAAAGTACTGTCTGTCTTGCTTTCGCGCCTAAACCACTGAACCGATTTTGATTAAATTTATCATATATATAGTTTGAGTCCCGGGAAAGGACATAGGATAGTTTTTATCCCGGTATGAAACAGGAACGCGCGCGGTACAGTTTTTCTGTGACAGACAAAATTCCACGCTGGCGAAGCCGCGGGCGGAAAGCTAGTGTTAGATAAGCTGGACGGACTAAATCGAACTGTTTTTTACCTTGAAATCATCTCTATTGCAGGTCCCAATCAGTGTATAGTAAAGGCAGCGCGGCGACGGCGGCGACTGCGGCGACGGCGACGGCGGGCGCGCTGGCGCCGGCGCAGTCGCTGCTGCTGCGGCCGCATGCGCACGCGCACCTCGCGCACAACCAGAACGCGCACAACGCGCAGCGCGACCCTGCCTACGGCGCGCGCCCAGGGCCCGCTGGTCAGTATTCATTAAGTCTTATGACTAATTTAGTAGAGTGACTCGCCTTTAGTAACTAAACTACTCATCATCATCATTTAAGCCATAGGACATCCACTGCTGAACATAGGCCTCCCCTAATGCTTTCCACGTTGATCGATTGGTAGCGGCCTGCATCCAGTGCTTCCCTGCTACCTTTAGAATGTCGTCGGTCCACCTTGTAGGTGGACGTCCCACGCTGCGTTTTGCGGTACGCGGCCTCCATTCCAGAACCTTGCTGCCCCATCGGCCGTCAGTTCTGCGTACTATATGCCCTGCCCATTGCCACTTCAGCTTGCTAATCCGTCGGGCTATGTCAGCGACTTTAGTTCGTTTACGGATTTCCTCATTTCTGATTCGATCTCGTAAAGAAACACCAAGCATAGCCCTCTCCATAGCACGCTGTGCAACCACGTTTCTAAACTAACTAAACTACTCGCTACTGACCAAACAGTAGAAGTAGAAGCTACGTACGGAGTTGTAAAACAGCACGGTAGCGTAGATGTGTGATGTTCAACATCATGGCGCTTTAACGAAAAGCTTATATTGTTCTCAATATTTGTAAGTCGTAAATTCGTAATAACCCTACTGTCGCACTCGCCTCGGTTGACCTTATGGTGGCCATACNTAACAGACGGACTAAATCGAACTGTTTTTTTACCTTGAAATCATCTCTATTGCAGGTCCCAATCAGTGTATAGTAAAGGCAGCGCGGCGACGGCGGCGACTGCGGCGACGGCGACGGCGGGCGCGCTGGCGCCGGCGCAGTCGCTGCTGCTGCGGCCGCATGCGCACGCGCATCTCGCGCACAACCAGAACGCGCACAACGCGCAGCGCGACCCTGCCTACGGCGCGCGCCCAGGGCCCGCTGGTCAGTATTCATTAAGTCTTATGAGTAATTTAGTAGATACTCGCCTTTAGTAACTAAACTACTCATCATCATCATTTAAGCCATAGGACGTCCACTGCTGAACATAGGCCTCCCCTAATGCTTTCCACGTTAAGATAAGATAAGATAAGATAAATTTATTAAATAAAAACTTAGCCTAAATACAAGAAACTTAAATGGGACTATGAAATTATTTGGTTAGTAACAATATGTTAATTAAGGTAGTATACCTAAACTAAGCAAAAATGTTTGCCTGTGTTTTAGGTATCCATACTAATTATTATGTAAGTTAGTGCTTATTAAACAGATATTATAAATAATTACACCAAAACAATGTTGATAAAGGTAAAGGTTGACAATTTTGTTACATAAATAAAATTTTGCTGACAGGATGTTTATTTATAGCTAGCATACCTAAAGTAAGTAATTTAACTAATAACTATTAACAGGTTTTCTGTGTCATCATATGTTTTACCCTTGAGCCATTTCTGCAGTGCATATTTACATTCTTTGCTGTTCATTGGGTATATACAGAGATACTTGTTTATACTGTTGTACAAAAAGCTTCCTAGAAAACAAAAGAATTGGTTGATCGATTGGTAGCGGCCTGCATCCAGTGCTTCCCTGCTACCTTTAGAATGTCGTCGGTCCACCTTGTAGGTGGACGTCCCACGCTGCGTTTTGCGGTACGCGGCCTCCATTCCAGAACCTTGCTGCCCCATCGGCCGTCAGTTCTGCGTACTATATGCCCTGCCCATTGCCACTTCAGCTTGCTAATCCGTCGGGCTATGTCAGCGACTTTAGTTCAATAAGTATTGCTATTAAACCAGTGTACATCACGCGTTTAACTTTTTGAAAATGACAGGACAATTGGCCTATGCACGCGCAGTGATCGCCATCGCCGACGCGATCTGCACGCGAAGTTTCAACCACACCAACGCCTACAGATCGCGACTTAAGACAGTTAGCGCGACCTGTCATTGGCCTTTGATCACGCGCCGGCGATGGCCATCTACTGATAAAATAAATAAAAAATTGTTTGTTGTCGCGTTGGTGTGGTTGAAGCATTAGTTTGGTTGAAGCTTTGCAAACTCTCACGAGATTAGGCGTTGGGAGAGCTCAAAAAGAGTGTTTCGGTTTCGATTGACTATAATCATTTATCATCATTCGAACTCCTCCTATGTTCTTCTGATTAATTTCGTTGCGGGTCCAATGACAGTTTAACTATCCCCCGGGACAAACTTGACCTTTATTGGTTGGGTTTTTGTGGCGGTCAAGCTGTAGGATTTGTAGGAATAGTCCCGGTATATCTATCATCCCATGTAATAATTGAACTAATGATTGTTTCCCAGGTGCAGCAGTGTCGGAGCGGCGAGAGTCGGTATACAGCTCGGGCGCGGGCAGCGCCAGTATGGGCGCCGGCGTGGGCACTGGCTTGGGCACTGGCTTGGGCGCAGGGGCACGGCGCGGCGCCCTGCCGTCCGACGACAGCGCCTACGGCAGCGGCACCTACCGACCCTACCGACCACACCCCCACACGCCGCCCGAACATTACTAGCGACGCGCCTCGCAGCACAACATTGCGCTGCTCTTCGACGTCTAAACTCGTCGACATCGAAACTAATTAGTGCACATCCCGAATGTGATCGGAACTCCTTCGAGCTCATTTGTCAAACGAAACCTACGGAGGGACCGTACTCGACGCTAGTGACGTTTATAAATGCCAAAGTGTCTGACTATTAAAGTGCACGCAGATAGACTAATGCCCGTATTCACAAACGATGCTTGCTTTAGTGAAGCAGCAAATCGAACGCACAGCGTTGAATAGAGCTCTGTGATTGGTTCGTGCGTCACCTTGTGCGTCCACGCTCACTGTGAGACCCCATAGTAATGTTTGTAAATACGGGCATAAGATAATAATAATAATAATTTCGCAATGGCAATTCTTTTGCACGGGCAATGGCACATGAAGCTACCTCTGTGGCATCATATTGTGGGTGTAAGTAAGCTGCTATTTTGTAACAAAAGTGTGTAGTATGATGTGCTGTCGACAGAACAAACTTATCAGTGGTGTTTTAGAAGAAGAAACACAGTATAATAATAAATTCTTTTGTAAAAACAAACAATATCTTACCCTAAACGCTTGACGTAAGGCGCGCGCACGGATGACTTTTTTGTCGCCGTGACAGTATTATCCGTGATAGTAAAGTATATCTGTTTCTTTTACACCTTTACAAAATTAAATAGAAAAAGCGAGACATATACATATTATACTCTCACGGTGACAAAAGTCAACCGCGCGCGCGCGCCGTTGTTAACTGCTTCGCGTCGAAAACCAACAAAGATATGATTAGTATAGATTATAGATACCTATTTAGATATGTATCTATGTCAGTATAAACTTAGTCGTTTTAATAAGAATATTTCTCGTTCTTATCCTGTCGCTTTAACTGACCTAACCACTGTGGCATCATACATCACATAGACTGAAAAATTAATTTAATTAACTTACATGCCAACGAATAATTATGAATATTTTGGAAAATATTTCAATTACAACTTAGTATTTAATGTTGATAAGCAACTACAATAAATACAATAATGTTCTTACGTTTTAAGCATAGTATGAAAATAGTTTACAATCTTGTAATAAGCTTTTACCTTAGATTAATAAAACCTAGATGGATAGTCTTCATACAAACGCTTCGTCAAGAGTGAGGCAAAAATCTTATGTCATTAGTGTCAATTTTGTTGGGGAGTGTAGACAGTGAAGGCGATTTTCCCGAAAGTAGGGAAATTTTTAATACGTTTTTAATTATTTTATAACTAACAAAAACAAAACGCATCATGTACTTACTTATTTATTGAATTNATCGCGTGCACCCCTATTTCATGTGCAAATGAGTGTGTTAAATATCGCCGATATGTTCCTTGCCTATGGCTTCAGCTATCTGTCACAGTTTAAATCGCTGATCTCTAAAGCGAGATTCTTTAAATTTTCATTATTTTATTCGTTAATGGCGAAATCTGGCCGCCCTGACTTGAGGTCATCTTTTAGCGACTCCCTGCCATGCTTGAACTATCGGATCCAATCTTTCATGATAGCAAATGAAGGCCCAGACTCCCCATAAACTGTAGACATCTCTTCAAATGTTACCGTCAGCGTTTTGTTCCTCTTTTTGAGGAATTTTATGACAACTGTGTACTTCAATTTCGTACATTGCGCGGATAACTGAGACTTGATGATGTTTACGGATTAATTACTAAAAGCGTGATGACGCTAATGAAATGAAATTTTGTACATATACTAAGGAGGTTATTGGCAAATTAATTAAATTTAGTGCGAGTGAATAATAACACTTGAAGATACTTAGGCTCAAAACTTTTCAGCCGCCCCTCGTACTTAACAAAGAGACCACGTGATTTACATTTTAATGTATTGTATAAAAACTCCCATAAAAAAGACGTGGTTTTTTGCCATTTTTTACTCAATATTATTATAACAAAACTAGCTTTCCGCCCGCGGCTTCGCCCGCGTGGAATTTTGTCTGTCACAAAAAAACTTTATCAGGCGCGTTCCTGTTTCAAAAACCGGGATAAAAACTATCCTATGTCCTTTCCCGGGACTCAAACTACCTCTATGCCAAATTTCATTAAAATCGGTTCTGTGGTTTAGGTGTGAAAGAGAGACAGACAGACAGAGTTACTTTCGCATTTATAATAAATATTAGTATAGATTGTCGTACGGAACCCTTCGTGCACGAGTTCGACTCGCACTTGGTCGGTTGTTTGCAAGATTGCATGCGTACGAGTTGCACCGCCCGGCTCCACTTTTTTCCTTTGATCTAGTAGAACTTGTATAAAATTTTATAATAAAATACCTACATTATTATAATGTCTAAATTTAATTAGATAGAATTTTAAATTACTTTCTCGACAAAATGTACATACGTTGTTATTGTGAAAGTTTTAAAATTAATTACTACGTAGTTGTCATCATGAAGTGAACCCTATTGACTATATTGTATGTGGACCAAATAGTGGAAAATTTTAGCCAAAAATAAAACGAAATGTTATTTGTACCTGTTAATTAGATTTAGTTTTACTTTTAATTATTAAGCCTACTATACTCTACATCTGGTTTTTCGTACAGATTTTTAAAATAAAGCCCGGGTTTCTTTTTTTATTTTAAAGCTTTCGTCAAAAGCGAAGAAATTGAAATAAAAATATTTTTTTAGTTCATCAGAAAAGTACCTTATTCAAGTCCACAATCCCCGGTTAATAATATTAACGTATTCCTTAGGATGTTTTTAATATCGTGTGGTCATCATGGACGCGGGTTTGCCACGCATGCGTGACACCTGCAATTTGTCCTTTAAAACTTAAGATATGGGAGGAGGGAGGAGGCTCATAGTCCAGCAGTGGACTGTAAAGGGCTGTTGATGATGAAGATATGGGCAACCGCAAATTAATTTACAGTATGCTTTGCAGTTAACTGTAGGTATGTACTTCCGTATTTTTGTCTAGGAACGAAGTAAATTAAATTATCTATGTGTGCCAAATTTAAAACCGCGCGCAGCTGATAAAAATAATTGATTTAAAAACGAATGATTTTTGTTACTGATTCTGAATCGCTCCTCCACGCTGTATGTAGGTACCTACCTTTATGTATTTACGAGTAGTACCTACCTATTGTTTGTCGTAATTCACGCATTACGTGATAATGAAATCCGCGATATTAAAAACACACTTATATAGGTTTACAGTTTAAATAATTAAAACCATACCTTGTTTTAATGATAACAAATCAGTCGTTCGAAAAACCAGAGAATAAGTTTAGCATAGTGCCATATTATAGGTATTACGTAATACGAACTTCCAGTTTGAAATTATGGCGATAAGCTAAAATTATGTATAATACCTACTTAATAAGCTTTAATCCCGGCTCATATTTAGTGTTAATAATAGTANAATAACTAGTAGGTAATACAATAATTTTAAAGATTTCTGGAATTTTTTACCAATTTATGCAGTATAACATTAAGGACCGTTGCGCGTTGTTATAATAAGTAGGTATGTATAGGTAGTTAACCATTGTGAATACCAAATCGTGCCATTCCTAAAGCAGTGCAAACTTCTTTTTTCTCACAATTCATTCAATTCACGTAATAATATACGTACCTATTGAATGCCTATATACGAGTACATAATTTTACAATATTTTATCTTTCGACTTTTTAACGTCTCGGCGAGAAATATTGTACGAGTAGGTATACTTTATTATAAGTAAATAACCTGCTAGGTATACACCCTATTTACGTATTCATTCAGTTTCAGTTCCTGCTAGTTTCAGAGTTATTATAGTTAGGCAGATAAGGTTCTAATAATAATCAGGCTATCAGGGATTTTTATTTCAGAGTTTATTAANTTCATTATTAATATCGTATGATTTTTCCCTCATACTCGTGCCCAAAAGAATTTTTAGTGAAACCTTAATAATTAATAAGTATTGGTGAAACTGTAATTGGTCTTTTATCTTCTGCAAAAAGGCTTTTTAAAGCGCCTTTCCACGTGTCTGAGATGCACCATCTAACTTTAACCGTAACTATAACGATGACCGTAGGGTTTTTTGTATAGAGTTAGTTTGACAGATTTTTAACGTTTGTTAAAGCCAAAGTAAGATGGTGCAGTGCAACCCAGCCTTATTTGAATGATTTTGAAACGTCAAATGGCCATAGATCGGAAATAATAACCAGTGGGTCTAGACAAAGTGCAAATTATAATCGCAAACCAGTCGAAAAGTGGTCGAAAAGCCCCTTTTTTGTATGGAATTTTGACGGATTCGATTTTCGATTCGATCAAAAAGTGCGTTTTGTCTAGGGGGGCTGGCATTGATGGCAACGTCCTCCTGCAAATGACATTTCAGTGTTTTCCTACGTCTCAAAAATCGGAACAAGCGATCCGGTATGACGGTGGCGCCCCCTGTCAATGTCACGGGTGGGACGGTTCAGTCGTAGTTCATCTTTAAGTTAATTTATAGCCCACGTTATTATTATTACCAAGTGAACATCCTTGACACCGAAGAAATGTACCTACCGTGACAACGTTCAAAACTGTGATAACTCAAAACTCATACACAAAGATAGGTATATGTACGTCTCAATTGTTCTTCTAGCCAATATCCACCCACACACATTTTGTACTACTTTACTGCCTTTTCACTCCTCTACGTAGGTAAAGTACGGCCAACGAGAAGTCATACAAAAGGCCGATTCGACTTTCGAATTGACAATCTATTCTGTCTCTTCCCATCTTGTTTAGTTGTGTTAAGTCTCGTTCTCCCGCCAAAATATGTCAAAGTCAAACCCTTAGGTTGGGTTGCACCATCTTAATTTAACTTTGACAAACGTCAAAAATCTGTCAAATTCTATACAAAAAGCACCGGTTATCGTCATAGAATACCATTAAAGATAGGTGGTGCAACCCACCCCTACTATTCCAAATGACAATGACAGGGTTTGTTTACATTTGGTATCGGTTCTCGTTGGCCGCCGTACTTTAGGTACGAATTGAGGATTTGTAAATAATTATGCATTTGAATTTATGTCAACACTAAAGTACCTACTAAGTTGTTGATTGTATGCGAAAATTTAGGTAACTTTATTACTCATATTGGCTAACATTCTTCAACTTCAATTAGTAGAACACCCTGTACGATATTTGGTTATGATTTTATTGTAAAGAAGTTACAACCGTTCCTTGCGAGGCATGCAGTACAAAATAATATGCAAGACATGCAAGCAATGCAACTGCTCGCTGCGCTGGACTTGCAACCCGGTCGAGTTACCTGCGCAGTGCGCACCTGGCAGCAGTGACGTCACATCTCTGTTAGTAGGCGCACACCGTTGGTTTTTAGTTGGCCGATAGTTGTGCCCGATTTTAAATTGTATGAAGAATCGGCCAAATCGAATCGGCGTAGTGTGCGCACTCCCACTACATGCCCATACTGATCAACTGCCCGACTAAACTATCGGCTGACGAAAAATCAACGGTGTGCGCCTACTCTTACCCGGTACGGACGACGGGGCGAACGCAGGCAAGTAGTCAGAGTGCGCAGTTAGCCCGGTCGGGTTGTACCAACGGCAACAGTGTTAACTACCTTACCTTACCATTGCCTGTCATGTCGTCTCGTCCTATCGCAAAGAATCACCATTTGATGAGAGCGAGATCAACAACGGAAATGGATAGTTAACAGTGTGGCCGTGTGTACATTTATAAGCTCAGATAGTGTTATCCTTTCCATGTAGTTACCTACAGTGTTATATAAAAAATTATAAATGTTTCAACGCCGTAAAAAACTTACAAAATACAAAATGTTATCTCTAATGCATCGTTTTTCATTTTATTTGACGATACACTAATGTTTTGCTTACCTACCTATATGCATGTATTTACTATCTGAAATGTTCATACAGATAGGGTAAAGATCGACTTTATGATCACTGTACCATTTTTGGCAATTAAAGGTTGATTTACTTTTGAAATTACTGACGGCACGTGCACCACTGCAGCGGTTACTTGAAGTCGGCCGCAACTGCAGTACTGACTTACTGAGCCCCGCTTACGGTAATTTTTAACGTCTCCAATCCAGCTGACGTACGCTGTTCGTACGCTGTTTTGACCAATCGTATCGCAGAATCGAAGAAGCGCGTCTGGCTCTGGATTGGAGAGGTTAAAAATTACCGTAATTGGGGCTCTGGTCTGTAAGTACATAAGAAACTAGCTGTGCCGGCGACTTCTTCGGCTTATTCCACTATTCCCTGTTGACAATTCCTGTCAAAGAAACGGCAGCACTCATGGAGGTAGACAACACTTGTCACTTGCTGGACTTCTTCAAGTGCTGTCTGTAGGCAGTTGCAATAGCACCTCGGTTTATTCGGAATAGCACCTTTTAAGAGTAGGTAGGTATGCTATAAACGTACGTAATTGAGCTTGAAATAATGAAGCAGCCTTTACAATAAACCGTCTTTACCTAGAGAAGGGTTTTGGCTGCGGTTAAATTAATTGTCATGTTCAAACATTTTACCACAGATTTTACTTAATACAAACTTATTTCTAACATGTATATTCTAAAGTTAGTATATTAGGTAATATAAAAATAAGTATAACATTGTTATTATTTATCAAGTTACCTAATTACATAAGAGTAATAAAATATATATAATTTTCAGGCACGCATGAAGTGATAATTGTGGTTTGGTTATGTAACTCGTATAGCCTAAATTGAACTGTCCCACCAAACTCATTGACAGGGGGACGCCACCATCGTTCAACTATACAGGGTAGAATTTTGTAATGCCACCTGGAGGGAAAGTACCTACTCTTAATACTGTAGATAAAAAATGTTACTGAAAGAGAGAAAAAGAGAACTGCATTCAAATATTTTCGAATTTTTTTCGAAAATTCTCTACCATACCATACAATTTCCTGTACATAATTAAAATCATTTAAGATTTCATGGTTTTCCTTTCATTTGATTTATCAAGATTGTTAGAGAGATTTCATCCTTATACTTAACCCTAACGATCGATGCAATAAAAATACAGGGTGTAATTTTTAACAGATTTTAGTTGGTTCGAATTCCGGATGTGGCAAGCAAATTTTGGGAAATCTTTGAATGCAGTTCTGTTTCTTTTAAAAAACAAAAGAATGTTTTCTTTGAGAAATGTCTATCTACTATATTAAGAGTAGGTACTTTCCCTTCAGGTGGCATTACAAAATTCCAACCTGTATACAACGTGTCCCAAAATTCAAGGATAAGCCGGCGCCGCAGGGTGGACATAGTCATGACTACTTTAGGAAAAATAAGAAAAAAAATCTATCTCAATTATTTTTTAAGTTACACAATAAATTATGAAATTCGTCGAAAATTGACACCCCTTATGANACACCAAAGCTGTAGCACCACTGTGCATCGTAGTATTTGAGATCAAAGTCAGTCGTTTCATATATTTTTAGAGCTCAAATACTACGATGCACAGTGGTGCTACAGCTTTGGTGCCATAGTAATAAATGCTAAGGCGGACGTATTCTATCAGAATACAGCACTTTTATTTTTTGGCCGGCACTTTTGATTTTGGACCAAAATGGATGATGTCCTTAGCGTCTTTTTTTTTCGCGCGGCCATCGATTAAACCTTCTTTAATTCTAGTAGTAGTCTTTAATTCTAGTAGATTAAATCTAGTATGAAAATCATCAAACTTCTGATGCTCGTAACTCAGTTCAGACTGAGTTTAGAGGTATACATGCCATAGTAAGTTTGGTTTATTACACTATTTTGTAATCAAAAAACAAAGTTTGGTCGATGGCCGCGCGAAAAAAAAAAGACGCCACCTTCCATACAAAATCTGGCATTGCCATTTTTACGCACTCACTTGTCTAGTGAGTCTAGTGACATTTGATGAAAACTCCCACTGAGCCCTCAGTATTCTTTGTATGAAACTCCCTATTGCAATGCCAGCGACCTAAATTGATAATAATACGAGTTGATTTAAGGAGAATACGTACGGCCTTTAAATCTTCATAGTAGACGTCATTTGGTTCGATAAGCTCATCGCGACGGCGGGCCTTGAAGACGGCGATGGCCTCGGTCTTGGAGGCCTGGTGGTAGCGCCGCAGGTCCAACGACAGCTGTATCAGCCGCGCCGGCGACAGCAACCAACGTAGCAGCGCCGGGTAGGGCTCAGTCTTGCCGTCCATGAGTTTACGATACTGCTCAATCGCGGCATTAACAGCGCCTATGTTCAACTCCACGTTGTTTTCTTTTACCTGTGCGCAGTGCTGGTCAATCGTCTGGAAACAAGTTTTTTAATAATGATCAATTGTGCGTACTTAGTGGTACTAGTATTAATACAAGTACCTATTATCTGTAGTGGTACCTACTTATTACAAGTGGGTAATCTTTTAACGACACCTACGTCTAGCACAATTTAAATAAGCCGCGTTCTGTCACGTTTCTAGGACGATTAAGATCGTGACGCGTGAGATTTTTCAGATTGTAGGTATTAAGTACGGAGTATATAAGTAGGTACTTGCATTTTATTGAGATTCAGAATCAAAAAACTAAAAAGTCAAGTTATGGCTTAGTAATACGAGTACTACAATTAGTAATAGTGCAAACACTGAAAGCTCTTCAACATGTAATGCTCAGCGCTCATTTCCTCATTTATGAACTCGCACATGTTGTGTATTTAATGTAGGTATACAGTGTGAGTCACGATAAAGTGCACATAATAATTGAAATTAGGTGAAACTAGACCTATTTTTATCGACAAAAAAGAGGTAAAAAAAATTTTGAGTTTTTATTTTTTATAGATTTTTTTTACTACTAAAAAATACATAAAATACTCAGAAAATGCCAACAAATAATAAAAAAATATACTTTTTGAAAAAAAAAAAACTGCTTTTAAATTCGTGTTTTTTTGGTTATTTGATATATTTCTCCAAAAAATGCCCCTATAATATGTGGTTTTTATTACTTTGTATTATTCTCTTTCATATTACCTTTGTAAAACCAAAAATCGCATGTCTCTATCCCTATCACAACATTTGCTATGATCGTTTGAACAAAGGCCTGCCACAACATTATTCTCCGCCACAGGTAGAGACAATTTTAATTTTAACTAAAATGCTTATTTTACTTTGAAATCTTTTGTTTTAATTCGAAATCTTTTGTTTTTATTTGAAATCTAACTTGTCTTTATCAAAATTACAAATCTTGAGCCATTTTCAGTTTCGTTGTTAACGAAGCGTTGAATGGCGCGCCCGGAGAGGCTTAGTTCAAACGATTTGTTGGCATTTTCTGACTATTTTATGTATTTTTTTAGTATCGTCTGTTATTTAGCATTATTACTGTTTTTATTTTATCAGGATATACCTCTTAATTTAAAAGTTATTGCTTTTTCTTTACAATAAGTAATTGGAAGAAAAAAATCTATAAAAAATTAAAAAAAAATGTCAAAACATTTTTGACCTCTTTTTTGTCGATAAAAATTTTATAAAAAAAAATAAAACCGACTCCAAAAAACCTACACTAAAAAGTAGAAAAATAAAATAATTACTAATTACCTACTTATTTATTAGGACGAATTATTAATATTTATGTAAGTATACCATGATTGATACTTCTGAGTCGGTGCCAAGATTATGAAACATGTAAAGTTTGCCTGCACCGACTCCAAAAGTATCAATCATGGTATACCTACATAAATATTAATAATTCGTCCTAATAAATAAGTAGGTAATTAGTAATTATTTTTCTANAAAATTGGTCATATATCGCACCTTCGGTAGAACAAGGGCACAATTGTCAAAAATTGCAAAAATGAGTTAAGTATGCAGAAATACTTTAAAAATGTGTAGCTAATAATTAATAGCTCTCCTGTAAAATTGCAAAAAGTGCAATTGTGCCCTTGTTCTACCGAAGGTGCGATATGTGAACTTCAAACTCGTGTCATATAAATTCTAGTGAACGAAACATATACCGAATTTAGGTCATGAGAAACTTAAATAAATGCATTATTTGTTTCATAACTTACATTCAAATTATTATAAATAATTATTTAAAAACCAATCATCAAAATGTTATCCATAATATCCTTGAATCGGTAGTGTCACGAAATAGGGGACACCCGAAAAATAATATGTACGCTATTTCGTGAGTCAATTAATCGCAATTTTAAAGGAATTCTACGTTTTCATATAACTTTTTTATAAGCCAAATCAATTGTCAAGGAACACATNGTAATTGAGCTTGAAATAATGAAGCAGCCTTTACAATAAACCGTCTTTACCTAGAGAAGGGTTTTGGCTGCGGTAAAATTAATTGTCATGTTCAAACATTTTACCACAGATTTTACTTAATACAAACTTATTTCTAACATGTATATTCTAAAGTTAGTATATTAGGTAATATAAAAAATAGTAGGTATAACATTGTTATTATTTATCAAGTTACCTAATTATTACATAAGAGTAATAAAATATACAGGGTGGAATTTTGTAATGCCACCTGGAGAAAATTTTTCCTTTCATTTAATATAACAAGTTAGTTAGAGAGATTTCATCCATAAACTTAACCCTAACGATCGATGCAATAAAAAGACAGGGTGTAATTTTTTTCCGTTCGATTCCCGGGTGTGGCATGCAAATTTATGGAAATCTTTGAATGCAATTCTATTTCTTTTAAAAAACAAAGGAATGTTTTCTTTGAGAAAAAATGTCTATCTACTATATTAAGAGTAGGTACTTTCCCTTCACGTGGCATTACAAAATTCCAACCTGTACCTATAGTTTCCAACATGGCAAAAATCGGAACCAGCGATCCGGTATTGACGGTGACGCCCCGCTGTCAATGTCACAGATAGGACAGTTCAGTGTTTTGGATCTATATCAGTCATCACTGTCATCATTATTTAACCCTAACATAACACCATGTCCTAACATGGCAGGGTTGCTTAGTTCATTAGCCATTATTTGGAGCGGGTTCTTGTAGCGCTTATGAAGTTCGATGATTTTCTGAAAACAAAATAAAGTTACTAAATAAAAATATTAAAATAAAACTTACACATCACGCATGGACCTAATACTTAGACGTAATTTTTTTCTACATTTTGGAACTCTAATCGATCCTGTTTTAAAGAAAGAAATTTTTCTATCGAACCAACTAAGTTACTCAGAAAATGGTTTCGATTCGTCAAGTGCCTTTTTTACCGCCGGTTTTTGTTCAGAATCTTCAAACACTTTATTATTTAGTTTAATATGTCAATGCATTTGAAAGTTCTGATTGGTTAACAAGCCTACAAAAAGATCTAACTCAAGTCTACAGTTAGTTCAGACACGTCAAGCATTTATTAATACATAATTAATTACTTACCTATTGTGATGGACAAAGTACAATTTACAAACTCTGAAAGGGATCGTAACCGTGTCAAATCGAACCGTTCAGAGGGCTTAGAGTGAGTTTAAATCAAACGTCCTCACTAGTGAGCGCGTTAAAAAAATAGAAAATTTTAGTTTTTGAAAGCTCCCGCTAGGGGCGCTGTACAATCCGTAATTTTTTTACGCGCTCACTAGTCTAGTGACATTTGATAAAAACTCCCACTGAGCCCTCAGTATTCTTTGTATGAAACTCCCTATTGCAATGCCAGCGACCTAAATTGATAATAATACGAGTTGATTTAAGGAGAATACGTACGGCCTTTAAATCTTCATAGTAGACGTCATTTGGTTCGATAAGCTCATCGCGACGGCGGGCCTTGAAGACGGCGATGGCCTCGGTCTTGGAGGCCTGGTGGTAGCGCCGCAGGTCCAACGACAGCTGTATCAGCCGCGCCGGCGACAGCAACCAACGTAGCAGCGCCGGGTAGGGCTCAGTCTTGTTGTCCATGAGTTTACGATACTGCTCAATCGCGGCATTAACAGCGCCTATGTTCAACTCCACGTTGTTTTCTTTTACCTGAGCGCAGTGCTGGTCAATCGTCTGGAAACAAGTTTGTTAATAATGATAAATTGTGCGTACTTAGTGGTACTAGTATCTATTATCTGTAGTGGTACTTATTACAAGTGGGTAATCTTTTAACGACACCTACGTCTAGCATAATTTTAAATAAGGTAAGTGCCCCCTACTTCGGTATATTAAGNTGTACGCTATTTCGTGAGTCAATTAATCGCAATTTTAAAGGAATTCTACGTTTTCATATAACTTTTTTATAAGCCAAATCAATTGTCAAGGAACACATGAAACCACTATTACAAGTTTTATTTAAATGGACGTTCCTTCGCCTTTTTATAAGCTTAAGAAGTTGGAGCGCTAACCTTACGATGAGAGCAACCTTTGCAAGCCGCACGGCTGTTTTTGGCTCTCTGAGAGTTTGAAGCTTCGTATTGCTCTCATTTTTGGCGCCACAATGTTGGTACTTGGTTTTTTAGATAGCTTAAATAATAGAGTTTTTGTAGTAATGAAGAATTTTTATGAATAATATTCCATTTGCTTATTATTTGAGCTAGAAAAAAAACTTACGAACTTACGTACTATCACGAACTAGTAGCCGTTTACCTTAAGCCGCGTTCTGTCACGTTTCTAGGACGATTAAGATCGTGACGCGTGAGATTTTTCAGATTGTAGGTAATAAGTACGGAGTATGTAAGTAGGTACTTACTTGCATTATTGAGATTTAGAATCAAAAAACTGAAAAGTCAAATTATGGCTTAGTAGGTAATGCAATTAGTAATAGTGCAAACACTGAAAGCTCTTCATCATGTAATGCTCAGCGCTCATTTCCTCATTTATGAACTCGCACATGTTGTGTATAATAAATGTAGGTAGGTATATAATTACAAAATTAATATACAAAAATAGTAGTAGAGTTACCCTTTCGATTTCCACCCAATGGCTATCAGGTTCACCTTCAGCAACTTCAATTTTTTCCTGATACATCTTTCTGGTCTGCACCCTCACGTCTCTTTCTTTTTCTACGAACATCCTTGGCGGTACACACTTCATGTGCATGCCGAACACTTGAGCCATGCGGTCTTTGTAATTCGATACCACCGCCATCACGACTGCTGCAGTGTTAGCTTTATTCAGTCGAACATAATTCACCAATTGGTTATTTACTATGTCCTAAAATACAAGAGCAGCATGAGAATGAAACCAATTTTATAGTAAAATAAAGAATTCAATCAATATAATTACCCTCTCCAAGCGTTCCAAATAACTATCACTATGAGACGGATCAGAGCTGTGGTTCCGTTTGCTCTTAAAAAAGTCCATAGCAGCTTGAAGCGCCGAGGCATGCTTAACATTCAGCAAAGAGGTGCTCATGCAGGGTTGGCCCTCGGTTTGCCGATTCATTTCGGACACGTACTCATTGACTGCTCCAGAAAGATGGCCGCTGTTGTTCATTTCGTTGATCTGGACCAAGCTAGCATAACGCGCGTTTATATCCTGGGCAAAACAAATCAATCAATAGTAACTACTTACCTTGGATTGAATCATCCTTAGAAACTAATAGTATGGATTAATATGCGGTCGGTCGGAAGTTTTGTTTTAAAATATTATAATGGCAAACAATGAGGCAAAAGGATTTTTTATATTCTTAAAAAGACTGTAATTTTATGTGTAAATAAAATCGATAAGTAAGTGAATACCCTTATCAGCTGCTTTGTCTCATTGTCACTGCTGGTGACTTCGAACATGTCCTTGAAGCCTTGAACAACGGTGTCGTATGCGGCGCTATGGGCGTCCTCCAGGGCCGCAGGGCCGACGCACAGGCGCGTCTCGGCCGTGGTCCCCAGCACCAGCTCCACGTACTGACTTACTGCTTCGTTGTACGCCTTTCCCATATTCGCCTCGTTTATTGTGATAAAATCTTGCAGACGACCTTCGAACTCCTGGACACGAACACAACAGCTTTAGCAAGGCAGCGTAAGCCCTAGGATCTGTCAGTATCCTTAACAACTGTCTTAAATTCTACATGTATGTATTAAATAAATTCTCAATTTTACCTTGGCCAGTTAAATCTTAACGTGCATCCCTGAATACCCTGGCTGCACGCAGCTCGAGAAATTGAGAAAATAAAATTAAAATCTAAACAGAATTTATGTAAAAAAATCTTCTTCTGTCTTCTAAAGGTCTATTGCTTGTGGAAATAATATGTATAAAGCAAGTCAAAGATGGTCATTTGCATCATATATTTCTTTGCATCTACTCATACTGCATTACCTACTTCTTAATAATTATCATCTTAATCATAATGTTTTTTTATACCAGTCCCCTATTCGGTTTACAACACGCAACGTATGCTGATCTTATCGTGGATGAACGATACTTTATTTCAATAATTTTAATTCAAACCTTAACCTTCCAGCCTTCAAACTGTGAAGTTATCAATGTACGTACCGTCGTGATTCTTGCCAGAGCCTGGTCGATGTTCTGGCGATTCCCCATGAGCCTCCTGGCGGTGAAGAGTTCGCGGGCCGCGGCGACGGCCTGCGCGTGGATGCGGCGCACAGCCGCCGGCGCCATCGGACGCGCGCCCGCGCACTTCTCCATGTGATTCGCGAACTCCGCGCGCGCCGCCTCCGTAGCGAGCAGGAGACCCGTCTCAGCGGCCGCCTGCCAATACAACGGGTTCTTACTTTTAAGTTGTTTCATTTTTGGCAGGGGTCCCATAATCATCAAAGTCCCTTCAACTGTTTTGGATTCTCACCTACACCAAGTTGGGCTCAAAACACTTCATTACTTTTATTCATTGCCACAACGCATCTTAAAGCGCTTTTAAAAACCATGACACGAATTTCGCGAACGTTTACAGTTTACGGGTACTTCTCATCGCCACGGTTCTNTACCTAAAATCGTGTGACCAACGTATTTCGCTTTCTCAATTCAAAATAATTATAAGAAGATATTTTTTTGACTATTGTGTGGAAAGTATATTTAATAACGATGATTTTAGTATATGCTACACACAAATTGAATGAAAATTGTGAATGCAGTAACCAAATGTTTCATTGCAACCGAAGGTGTGACACGATAAGAACGCGAAAAATGACCCCGTTTTTTATCGTTTCATGTGATTTTTTCATATTATTTTTGCTTCTATTACGATAAAATTTATTTTGTATGTAGCTAAATAGATATATTATCATCTGATTTCAAAGTTATTGTTCTAACTTATACCGTTTATGAACTATTATTGTGTGACCATCAAATTTGAGTGTAAATGAGAAGTACCCTTACACTGACCACAACACGTTATGACTTTTTGTAAGCTGTTTTTTCGTCTCTGATCTAATGATCATTTTCGGTCTTTCAGCGCAACATATTGTTTCATAGCCTGTTGTAGTGCTGACCTGGAGTATCGTAGCGGGCTCAGGCAGGTTGCCGCTGTTGAACAAGTCCATGTAATTCTTGAAGTAATGGATGAACTCGTCCGCCGTCACCTTCTGGCCACCGATACGCTTGACCACGAGACGGTTGGGCGCTAACACCAGAGGCACCAACTCCAACAAGCACGTCCTAAACTCTGGCTGAAGGTCTGAAATCAGCACAAAGGTGTCAGCATGCTGTTAATAAATACCTAATTAGTACTTCCGTCTAAGCTATCTACTACTACTAAGCCATCGCATACTCAATCAAATAGCTTTAGTATCTACATTAAGATTCAGCATGCTACTAGACCTCCGCAGTTGAGCAAACAATTTTAATTATTCGATTTGTATGCTCGGTAAGGAATAGACAATACCTACTTAAGTCTCGGTAGCCGACATGAGTTTTTATTGGGTTCATCTGTTACACGGAACATTTTCAAGTGGATTAGAAGCACGTAAATAAATAAATAAATAAATAAGTAAGTCCAGAGAAATTAACACCTACCTGCTAAGCAACCTTGAAAGCCCTGTCTACCGACATTGTAGCCTGGATGAGCCATGAGGAAGCAGTCTATATTTTCGAAGCAAGATCGCAAATCGCGCCGGAGTTCTTGGAGCTGAGGCGGTTGCTCAGGCCTAACCTGTATAACGAAAACTGTTTCTTAAAATGTTAGTAGGCCTATCTCTAACGGCCCCCCATTAAGTGGGGCGTGTTGGGTCCCCCCGTGTAGGGTGATACGTCCGCGGAAGGCGCCTTGGTCACCCTTGGTCGTTTCTAGTTACCCAAGGAGCCGACCACTATGCGGCAGAGGGAACACCCCAGGTTTTTAGTGGGTTCGAGCNTTTTTCGAGCCCCACAAAACCTGCCGTCCCCCGGCGGTAGGTATATAGGCCATTTTCTTAGGTAAAAAAGGCCTATCTCTCTAATATAATACAATTTTCGTGATACAACGTTTGTAGTTAGACTTCTCCAAAACGGCTTGACCGATTCTTATGTGGTGTGTAATGTAGGTATAGGATTCAATAGGTCTGAGAATAGGACGTAAACTATTTTTCATACCCTTATTTATTAAATATGATAAAGCTTTTCCACGCGTACATAAAGTAGGTACAGAAGGAATATAATAGTACGTCCAAAAAAGTAGGTCAGAGCCAACAACCTACAAAGACCTACTCGAGGGTTAGGAACTTTATTAATTAAAATAAAATCTCATGATGAGCAAAATCATAACGGTCAAATTTGGTTGACGATTACCTATAGACGAGAATGATTTTGATGGGCTGTTACTTCGGATTCAAAAGAAATTGTAAGAATTTCTCCCAAGATGATTGTAATAACGTACTTGCAAGACCCTCTCAATCAGGCGTCGGCCACCTTCTGCGCCGTGCGGGTAGTTGACTACGTCACTAGTCCAGTCTCGGATAAGAAATTTCAAATGTTGGAACGGATATCCAGCGTCATTGTCCTGCACCAGCCGTGCGATCGCTGTAAAATACTGTTGAAAGAGCAGAAACAATCAAGATAAAGAGTAGTTTCAAATTAGATTAACTAATACCTACTTTATTGTAATTATTTTTAGTCCTTATTTAATAATGATCACCTGCAGATGTTGGAGGTTATCTCCCCCGAGGTCTCCCTTGATGTTGTAGATCTGCACCGAGGAGAGCAGCGTGGACAGCGCGAAGATGGTGGTGCACTCGCCTATGGTGCTCTCGTTGTCGAAGGTGCCCTGCGTGTCCATGAGCACCACGGCCACCTGCCCCGCAACGTGCAATTTAATGGCCGATAAGGTAGCTGGAAGACGTAGCGTGGGCAGGCCTCCTACTAGGTGGACCGACGATCTGGTAAAGGTCGCGGGAAGACCCTGGATGCGGGCAGCGCAGGACCGTTCATTGTGGAAAACCTTGGGGGAGGCCTTTTTCCAGCAGTGGACGTCATTTGGCTGAAACGAGAAGGTAGCCTGAATGTAGGAGCAGCAACACCGATCTTGCGGCATTACTTACCTACACCAAACCGGGAATCACCGATGCATACGAGTATAATTATATTGACGTCGCGTGGTCTCTACCGTGCTCTTAGTTTACGGCGAAAATAAAAAGTGTCAAGCGGGAATTTTTCAAGTTCAAAATTGAATACAAACAAAACCAAAGATTATTATTCCTCATCATTTCAGCCATAGGACGTCCACTGCTGAACATTGGCCTTCTCCAATGATTTCCATGTTGACCGGTTGGTAGCGGCCTGCGTCCACCAGTCACCTTCCTGCTACCTTTATGATGTCGTCGTCATCTTGTGCCTTGTGTTTCTTTACGAGATCGAATCAGAAATGTGGTGAACCGTAAATGAACGAAAGTCGCTGACATAGCCCGATGGATTAGCAAGCTGAAGTGGCAATGGGCAGGGCACATAGTACGCAGAACTGACGGCCGATGGGGCAGCTAGGTTCTGGAGTGGAGGCCGCGTACCGGAAATGCAGCGTGGGATGTTCCACCACTACCAACGACAAAGAATTAAGTTTTATTTTTTCAAAATGGAGTTTGATAATGCGAATTTGAAATTTGTTGTCGCCACTGGTCGGATGCCCACCACGCGTGCGCAATATTTAAAATGCGACGAATCACTGGTGCGAGGCGTCGCTCTTTTGTCTTTTCCTTTCTCGTCGTGGGTGCCAAAGTTGAGGTAAGAATGGAGAGTCGTCAACAGGATTCTTCCAGGTCAATCAACTTCAGCAGTGACGCCGAACGTGCGGCCCAAGTACGAGGCGAATTCTCTTCAGATTTATAATATTTATTAGTATAGATACGGTGAGTCGTGATAAGTGCCTATCATTCGCTGTATCAGCTTGGACAGATCTGTAGCCGTTTCTTGATCTGGGGGCACGGCAGTGCCCCTACCAAGTCGAGCAAAAAAGCGGCACGGCCGTACCATCCTTTTCTCGAAGCAATTCAGGCCATTTTCGACCGCCTGTAACTTCGTTGTGGATAAAACTAGAAGGCTGAATTTTCATTAGCTATGCAGGCATTGTAAAGACACGGTATATTTAAAATTTCATTCAATTTGAACCAGTTGCAGTAGTTTAAGAATTATAACGGGTCAAAGTTACTTAATTTTGTCACTCACTGACTGACTCACTGACTCACCGATCATCAAAACTCTAAGGCACTTCTAGCAGACCTAGAAGCTTCAAATTTGGAATATAAGTAGTGTTTGGTGTATGAATCAAGGAAAAACTAAAATATTTGGGGGCACGGTAGTGCAACCGCCAAGTCGAGTAAAATTTTTCAATTTCGGTCCAGTTTTCTAGATACATAACTGCTGTCTACAAAATACAAAAAGAAATGAGATCCCATCAAAAACAATACTTGTCAAAAAAACCAAGTCTCGCAACTCAGTTGTTCTACGGTAAAAAGTTGTGAGATCCATGTAATACCAAGTCCAGGCCAGGAAATCTTTAACCCCCCCCCCCCCCCCCTAATTTAGAATGACGTAATATATGGACGGCCCCAATATCAGTGAATAACAAATTGCACTTTTTGATCGAATCGAAAATCGAATCCGTCTAAACTCCATACAAAAAAAAGGCTTTTCGAACACTTTTCCGACTGGTTTGCGATTAAAATGAGCACTTTGTCTACACCCACAGATAAGTAATATTTCGGTTAAAACTACACTCGACATCAAATAAATCGCACATCCCGCGACAAGCATTTTCAAACGTATGCTTCCCCACTTCCCACCAATATTGGCACCATTTAAAAGCCTAGTTCTAACCTTCATTGCATTAAAGGAAAGGTTTTTACCCCAAAAATGTGTATTTAGTAGGATCCAGAGTCACTTCTTCAAAAAATAGGTAGTTACGCTGGAGCCAACTTTTAGGGCTATAAAACTGTTAAGTTGGGATTAATCGCTATCCATCTGTTAAAGAGGACACGTGAGATCATTATTTGGTTTTATAACCATAAAAATTGGTCTAATTGATCCCATAGGTGGGCCCAAAATGAGGTATTTTTTCAAGTCACATTTATGGTATATGTTAATCATTTATTAAGAAATTAAATGTGTTTTTCTTTAAGAATATTTATTGGGCTTTCAAATAACACCAATATTGTTGGGGCACCATGATTGTGTCAGAAGAAAATCGTTAAAGTTCGCGTCGCGGAAGGTGCGGTTTATTTGATGTTGAGTATAGTTTTCACTATCTTTGGAACAACTAGTTTTAAGTAGGGAAAACGCGTTGGGGTTTTGGGGTTATATACGCTTTGGGCGGGACTGTCCCGCTTTCAGACTGTCTGTCCCGCTGTCCCCCACAAGACCAAAAACGTCCCGCTTTAGCTTTAAGAAGAGTTTTTTCTCAAATGAACAAAATGTGGACGAGTGATAAAACCCAGCTAAGTGTAGCAGTAATGAAAGCTATGTTGATTACGAAAATAAATATAAATAAATCATGGGAGTTCCATAGTTATCTAAAAACAAGATACGATATTCGCGGAGACACGCGCCACGCCCCCGTTTCACATCTATTCCCTTCTATGATTTGAGGTCACAGCTCAAAAGATGAAAATTTTCCCTATACGATATTCTAAAACCAATTTGTTCCGCCGACAAATACAAAAATACGACTAGAAGTCACCCCACTACTTTTATAACTGTTTTGTCTTTAGTGCTTTGATTTGTGTTACTCAATCTTCTATAAACTTGTAAAACTCCCAAAACTTTGTTTTATTTTATAATTCCACAGGTTTTTTTTTAGAAGTATTCCTCAGTTGTCCCGCTCTGGCACAGAAAATAAATGGTCACGTTAGTTATATTATACATTATGTATAATAATATTATTTATGAAACTGGAGAGAGCTCCACGCCAGCGCACCATGGTACGGCGATGAGCACTCACCGAAGCGTTGAGGTAGCGCAGGAAGAAGTCGAGCAGGAAGGACTTGCCGCCGCGGAAGGCGCCGGCCACGCTGAGCACCGCCACGGGCAGCGCGCGCAGCTCCGGCGTCAGCAGCGCGCGCAGCGCCGCCTCGTCCAGCGCGAACGAGCGGTCGCTGTTCACGTCCACCACCTGCAGACTGCGCCCCAAGTCAACCATACTCCTCCTGGACAGAATAAACGAAGTTCCCCTTAAGAACAATGGTAACAGCATTTGGAGGGAAGATTAGCCAGTGCCAGTACCTCAGTAATTGAGGATTTCGGGTTATTTCGGCCTCGTCTTCACTTTCCATCAGGTGAAATGTAGGCCAACAGCTTCACTTCGCTGGTCGCTGTTCACGTCCACCACTTGCAGGCTGCGCCCCATGTTGTTGTCCATTTTGTTGCTGCTTCGAACGTTACGGTCAGATACCACTTACTTAATGCATCGAACATAATTATTCGCCAATGTTTGTTACAGTAGAGATAAAATAATAACCAATAGGTAGGCACCTTACACTATTTTAAATTGAGTTGTTGCCACAAAGTCGATTTCACACTTTTGTAAGTTCTATACATTGAATGTAAATTCGTCATAAACGCATGGCAGACATGGCAGTACTTCAAAATAATTTGCTAGAAATTAATACAAACGTGTGACAAAACACATACATTTTTTCATGACGAGCTGTCAAAACACGATTTTTAGATTTTCGTATGGCAATTCAAATAATGTGTAGGTCCGACCGACTCGCGACGTCACGACAGCCAGGTGCGCAGCGTAGTAGGTAGGTAGGTCGACCGGGTTGTAGGTTTTGTGGTCACTTGTTGTTCCCAACTCAATTGATTCACCTACTATTTCATAGTGTCGAAGTACTTAATAGGTACATATTTCATTCTCATAGTAACCTAGTTTATTCTCATAGTAGACTACTCTTCGTTCAATCAACCCCTCACCAGTCACCACTCACCAAGAATTACCGCAACGGCCGAGCTTGGGCTGTCCACATTCAGGTGATTCCCGCTACTTTCAGAATTCGGTCCACCTTGAGGTCTACCTATCTACTACGTTATCGTTCATAAATTAATTTATTTGGCATTAAAGTTTTAAATAATTTAATTAATGTAAGTAACTACATTATACAATGTTTGACTTGACGTGGCGTCTATGCATAACTCCAGGAAATTGCAGACATTTTAATTCTTTTTTTTTTGTTGAGCTAAAAATAAAATTCATCTGAAGTTCTGAGTATCAATACAAAGTTCTATTCGACTCGCCCACTCTTGACAATAATAGTTAGATTTATTCTAATAGCTTGGTAGTCAAATCTTAGCTTGTTAGTTGAAATAACTGTGAGCGCCACTCTGCTGCATGCAAATATAGACGGTATGGATCACAGTTAAGATCTCGGATTAGCTTGGTGGTCATGGTCAAGGCCGCGTATGTTTGTCTGCTTCGTGCCAACGAATATGCACGGTGCTCAACGACACAACTCTTTGTTATCACAAATTAGCATACCTACCTAAAACCAGCATTTTGAAAACAATTCACATTTCTTTCATAATTAAACCTTAATAGGTACCTACTGGCACCTATAGTAGTATCTGATTACATACTTAAAACTGTATTTAGTAGGTATTTTCATTTTTCTAATCACAATTTGAACGTAGTGTGTAAGCAAACAGGTATTATAATTATACAGGGTGTTAGGTAAATGGGTATATGAGCCGGCACTAGCCCATGTTAACATGGGCATTTAAATGGTATGGTGAAGTCAGAAAAATTTGATATCATAATTTTTTTTTTTAATTTTCATACAAAATAAATCTTATAAAATCCGATTTGTATGAAAATCTAAAATGATTAAAATGAAGATATCAATTTTCTGACTTCATCATACCATTTATATGACCATGTTAACATGGGCTAGTGTCGGCTCATATACCCATTTACCTAACACCCTGTATAATTATATGGATTTTAATCGACAATTTAGAACCTTGGGAAGTGCATGCAACACACTTACTTACCTAATTGCCTGGCGTGAAGTGGCTTATCTATCACTCTACATTATATTAGTTAGGTAGGTATATCAGTCTTATCAGCAGATTCACAATTATCTCAATATAAATACCTACATAATATTATAGTATAGATAGAGCACATTTCAAACTAATTAATTTTCATATTAATTTATCCCGAAAATTTTAAAATCACTAACTGACATTATGGTTACTAAAATATGAATAAATTAAATCAAAGTTCTACGCTTCATTGAAATACCATAAAACATGCACGATGTTTGCCAATGAGATGAACTGTCCATGACTAGATTAATCACTTTAAAAGGTAAGAATACAATTTAAAATCACTTACAGTTTTCAATAGTGTACACCAGTTACCTACTGGATCCCAAACCGCCACACTGCGACTACGTTCGCCTGAAATGAATAACTAATAAAGTATGTTGTACAACTGTGCAAAGCTAACGGCGTTGAATTAGCAATAACGCCTTAAGACTAAAATTGGACGTATAACATTTTACACTTAAAACGTTTACGAATAAAGTGCAAAATGGCACGCGTTAATTTTAGACTTAAGGCTTGGTATTTCTGCTAAAGTAGGTATTTCGCGCTGTCAAAATCTGCGCGCGCAATTCTTCGCCGAAGACAGCGCGCCAAAGAGCTCCCGCCACTATTTCCAGCTACATAGTATAGANAAACACCCTGTATGATTAAAACATGCAATGTGTATATTATTATGTAATTTATTGTTAGAGTATTTTATCTGTAGTTATTACTGTATTTGTGTAGGTACATCTATGTTGCATTATGTATGTTTATTATGAGTTATTTTAGTATTGTACGCGCCTTAGCCGCCTCTCACATTTGCAGCCTCACTTACTAGGTGTACTGGAAGAGATTTCTTTTTCGAAATAATCTTTTTGTACGTGAACAATAAATAAATAAATAAGAATGACGTCAATTTCGAAACACCTCCTCCCCCCTATCTATCATTNTTTTTAAGAATTTTTTTTATAATGTATTTTTAGTTTTTTTATAATTTACATTGTAAAAAAAATATTAAAAATAAGAAGGAAATTGAATAAAGAGATAATAATAATAATAAATATCCTTGGACATTTTACACTGCGCTTCTAGTCCCAAACTAAGCAAAGCTTGTACTATGGGTACTAGACAACGGATATAAACATACTTAAATACTTTTTTTTTTGTAAATACATACTTAATATACATAGAAAACACCCAGTCCAATACAAACAAATATGTTCATGCACACAAATGTTTGTACTGTGCGTTAATGCATCGTACCTACATAATTATTCGCCAATGTTTGTTACAGTGCTGAAGTGGAGATAAAATAATAACCTATAGGTACCTTACACTATTTTAAATTGAGTTGTTGTTGGCCCATGTCAACGGCCATACTCCTCCTGGACAGACCAAACGAAGTTCCCCTTAAGAACAATGGTAACAGACATAGTGCCACTAGTGGTCTAAATTGAATAAAATATTTTCGTTTTTTTAATTTTTTTATATGTAGGTATAGCCAGTACCTCAGTAGATGAGGATTTCGGGCTAAGCACACTTGCTATTTCGGCCTAGTCGTCTTCACTTTTTACCCTCATTTCTTCACCTCCGCTGTGGTTTAAAAAATAAACTTACATTATTTTATAACATTCCATGAGTACTGACAGAAGTAGGTAGGTATTTTTTGGATAAATAAACAATGCAGTCAGTCAGCTTTTGTTATGCTATTCGCACTCAATAAAGTACTGCTACCCGGTCGAGTTAACTGCGCACCAGGCGGCCGTGACGTCACATCAACGTTCTTGGTTCTGATACGGACTTTTACGGAGGTTTGCGGGTAAATAAATAATAATAAATAAATATTTTTCTATACGGGTTGTATATACGGGTTGTATCTACTTATCTATCTTATAGCTTCTACTATTATAACCACAGATATTGCCGGCGATATCTACTTCCAAATCGGCTTCGAAAATGTCTCGGCGTTGCTAATTTGTTCAGGGGGAAATATTAGATAATAAGGAATTAGGTATTTTGAAATACAGCGGTAAAAAAAATTGGTACCTACTTACCTTTACTGCCCCGCCTTTAAAACAGATGAGACTGTAAAACTTGCAAATAGGTAGGTAGATGCTCAACGTTCCTAAGATTATAATACTTTTAGAATGTTATAATAATTAATAATTTTTGTGCTACAGCGACCAACTTCTGCGAATGCGCGGATGTGCTTGCAACTTGCGGCACACTGCAAGATAACTCGCTGGCCAAATGAATGACCCCAGTGGATCGGCACGACAAAAAAGTGGACATAGAGATATTAGAGGAAAATCGATTTTTAAATCCCCAATCGGTAGTCCTTTCATCTCAATTCTCTCAATCGATGTCCTCAATCATCATAACTATGTATGTATAGGCGTAGTCACACGTTACATACCTACCTACCGTAGCACTTTGACAACGTGTGACTGCGATTTTCCAAACATGAAAATTACTATGCAACTACATTAGCAACTTTGTTCAGTTCAGTATTCTGAAAATCTTGTTTTATACTTTTTCAGCGTCGTTTTTTGTCGTAGTTGGGTTTTAGTTTTTTAATACTTGTAATGTAAAAAAAATAGTTACATAGTAACTGTTGAGCCTTACGTAATGGAAGCCAAGCCGTTATTACGTTGCTGGTTTTGTAGTTGCAATATGGGTAGCTTAAGAACAATAGAAGCAAACAAAGGTGGAAAAATATAGCATTTGGGCGGTTTGTTAATTTGACTTCTTTATTTTCTGTAGTTCCATTTATGTATGAACTTATCTGTCACTTGCTGCTTATTTATTATTAAGTGTATTCTGTATTTTTCTTTTATAGTGAATATGTATTTTTTTAGAAAAAAATATCTAAAACCTTAAATCATAAATAGGGTATGCAAAACCGAAAGTTTATCAAAAACCGATTTTTTTTTCGGTTTCCAAGAAAAAAAACCGGTTTTCGGTTTTTAATCGGTTATTATCGTTCTATTTTTTTTTCAATCAACTAGTAGTTATATACAGCGATTTGTTACGTNTTGATTACAAATTGTATACTTTTATGAATGTAGTTGAGGGGGGAAATACGTGTAAAAGGTTGTTTTCATGCTGTTTTTCATTATTTTTTTAAAGTTAATAATGGCAACCCTGAGATCTGTTAACGTTGCAACCGAAATTGTAAACTTTTTTGGAGTAGTGCAACAAATTATACGTTTTCTTTTCTGCTTCGACCCATAGGTGGGAACTGTTGAATCGTGAAATAAAATTAAAATTCACGTTAAAAAGTTTAAGCCAGACCAGATGGTCTTGCCACTATGATGCTGTCAAAGCGTTAAAAAATAGTTATGATGACATCATGAAAATTTAAAAAAAATTCAGCGCAAGTGAGTTGGAGTAAGTTGATTTCCGGAAAGAGGCACGAAATTTATACTAGGACACAAAAATGAATTAAATTGGAAATAATTCCTACAAGATTTTAGTGCTTTAATAGCTTCATTAGCTGCCCATAAAGACTCTCCTAGGTTTTCGACTTCGACGGAGTTATGCTTAAGTGGTGGGGCCCCCTAAAGGGGCGCTTTTTCGGTTTTCCGGTTATACCGCGTAAAGGACTTACCCTATAGAAAAGTGGTCTTCCTGACGGTTGAAGGGCATTTAATCCTGCATTAAATAAGACCAAATTCATATGTTTTGAACAAATCGTTCTCGTCGTCGTGCAAATGTTCGGCATAGTAGAAAATATGTGTATAATCAATGACCCTCTCCACGTCCAATGGCTCGTTACCCGCAGGCTTCTAAGTCTTGAAAAGGAGCGCCTTAACCAGTGTAACCCTATCAAGGCTTACGAGCTGGATGCACCTATCCTTGTTCGTCCCAGCCGTTCCTTAACTGCGGTTGCTGCACCTCTTCCTGGCACTTACCTGAACGACTCTGTGTTACCTACTGTGGCTGCCCCTCTTCCTTTTATCCTCCTGCACGACTACATTGCCTAGCCGTATGCCTGGTCTAAGGTTCGACGCCAAAAATTAACAAAAACAAGTTCATATTAAAACGCTGAAGAGTTTTTTGTTTGTTTGTTTGAACGCGCTAATCTCAAGAATTACTAGTTTGATTGAAATAATTATTTTTGTGNCGGATCTCCTCATTTCTGTTCATCTCTACTCAACTCAATGTCGTCAGAGTAAATACAAATGAGTAGGTCATCTTCGTAGAAACACCCGAGCGCGGTTTGTATGTGAGCGCGCCAACACGTATGCGGCGCGCACGCACACACTGACAAAATTCAGCGCACCTCACCGCTTATCCACGCAAACCGCGCTCGATGCGTTTCTATGAAGATGACCTACTCATTTGTATTTACTCAGATATCGCCAACAATAAGGTGCAATTTAGCTTGCCTCATAGTTGAGCACCGTTTCGTTTACAAACTACAGGGTTCGAGGATATATATCAAGGGATATATATCTTGATATATATTGGATATATATCCGATATATATCAAGCCGGTTTTAATGATATATATCTGGGGGCACGGCAGTGCCCCCGCCAAGTCGAGCGCGAAGCAAACACTGCCGTACCATCCTTTACTGGAACCATTTCGCCGCATTTTCAGGCCCCTATTTGAGAACCTCTGGATAAGACCAGAACGCAGAAATTTTCGTCATCTAGTAAGCTATAATCACATACTTAAAATCCAAAATTTCAAGTCTGTAGGTCATTTAGTTCCGAAGTTATGCGAAAGCAAAGTTTCGCATTTACGACACTCACTCACTNACCTACTGTGGCTGCCCCTCTTCCTTTTATCCTCCTGCACGACTACATTGCCTAGCTGTATGCCTGGTCTAAGGTTCGACGCCAAAAATTAACAAAAACAAGTTCATATTAAAACGCTGAAGAGTTTTTTGTTTGTTTGTTTGAACGCGCTAATCTCAAGAATTACTAGTTTGATTGAAATAATTATTTTTGTGTTGAATAGCTCATAAATTGAGGAAGGCTATAGGATATATACAATCACTCTACGACTAATAGAGGCGAAGCAGTAAAGAAAAATGTTGCAAGCACGGAAAATAGTATTTAAACTATTTTCACGCGTACGAAGTTGATTTTGTGGCGTCTAACCTTGGACCAGGAATATGGCTAAGCAATGCAATCGTACAGGAGGGCACAAGGAAGAGGGGCAGCCACATTAGGTAACACAGAGTCGTTCAGGAGAGTGCCAGGGAGAGGTGCAGCAACCGCAGTTAAGGAACGGCTGGGACAAACAAGGATAAGCGAATTCAACTCGTGAGCCTTGACAGGGATACGCTGGTTAAGACGACCCTTTACAAGGCTTGGGAGCTTACGGGTGAGGAGTTATTGAACGTGGAGAGCGTCAATAGTTATACACATATTTTCTACTTTGCCGAACATTTGCACGAGAACGGTTTGTCCAAAACATATGAATTCGGTCTTATTTAATGCAGGATTAAATGCTCTTCAACCGTCAGGAAGACCACTTTTCTATAGGGTAAGTCCTTTACGCGGTATAACCGGAAAACCGAAAAAGCGCCCCTTTAGGGGGCCCCCACCACTTAAGCACAACTCCGTCGAAGTCGAAAACCTAGGAGAGTCTAAATGGGCAACCAATGAAGCCATTAAACCAATAAAATCTTTTGTAGGAGTTATTTCCGATTTAAAATCTAATTCTACTGGACTATACATGAAAATGGCGAAAGTCTAGAGGTGGGCGCCGATATACAATCGGCCGGCGGCGGCGCGCCGACTTTTTGACTTCGGCGGCGGCGGCGTCGGCGGCGTGACCTTGTTTGACCTTTATTAATTAGGTATTTTTTTAAATCTGCTTTTTTAGTGTCTGTCGTCAAGACTAATCAGGTAATTTGCAGTTGGTTGGGGTTTAACACGGTAGACCCACTGGAGCAGTGGTTTACCCTAGTAAATTAGCTCTCTTGATCATAAATACTTTGATATTTGAATAGCGGGCTTGGCTAAGATCAGGACTCAGGTTCGTTTCGTGTATTTCCTGAAGGCGAGCGTACCAATGTGCCGATAATACTTTTAGCTGACTGTCGGTCGAATATTATGTTCAAATCTGTTTTATTTATATTTATGGTCTTTCCATGTCATCTTATGGTCCAGGTTTTTAATGCAGGTTGATTGCAGTTATGTGTCGAGGACTAGATTGGCCAGAGGATAAGTTTCCCGTCTTAAATGATAATATGGTGAGACTTAGGGGCTTGCTTACATGCATGCGCCACTTGGTCAGCCAAGCATTAGTGGCATTTAGCTGACTTTGCAACAGTCTAGTCGCTTTAGGATCACAGTTACATTTGAGGAAGGGCGCAGCTTTCTGGTGTCTGGGCTACTTTACCAGTAAATGTTATAGAGTACCGGACCAAGTATAGACTCCTGGGGTACTCCAGCTCTGCAGCTAAAAAGAGACGATGTTGTCAAGGAGTTTGATTTAAAACTGTCTGTCACTGAGATAAGACTCCATCAGCAGGTAGTAGAAGTGTGCTGGAAGGTACTTTTTAAATTTCATAGAGTAGTCCTTTATGCTAAACCCAGCTGAAGCCGCGGCGAAAGCAGCCGTACAGGATTCTTTCTTTTCCAAACATTGTACTGATTATGGTAGGTATGGTTTCTGACAAAATTTATGGTCGGTTATACTATATTACATGGGGTCATACTTAGGCAAGGGAATAAATGAGCAAGAATGATCCTTTTCCACAATTTTAACAATACAAATATCAGATTAATTGAGCGATAGGAGGAGAATTCGTTAGGCGACTTGCCAGCCTTATGGATCATTTCAAGACCATGGAGTTCATATTAATCAGATCAAATACTTTACGAGGGTCTATTTTGGCTATTTCTTCAGCTTAGCCATCTCTCTTAGCGTCCGTCCACTGATGGAAAAAGGCCTTCCCCAAGGATTTCCATAAAGATCGGTCCACCTAGTAGTGGGAGGCCTTCCCACGCTACGTCTTCTAGCTCGTAGTCGCCACTCAAGAACTTTCCTGCCCCAGTGGCTATCAACTCTACGAGCTATGTTCCGCGCCTACTGCCACTTGATTTTAAAGATTCTGCGGGCTATGTCAGTCATTTAGTTCTCCTGCGTCTTGCGTACATCTTAGCGTAATAAGAATTTATCTTCTATTTTTAATTTGAGGAGGGTAAGCGAATTTCAGGTACAAAGATGACCAGAAGCAGCATATGAAAAGATGCAAATGGGCCCTCTCAAATCACAATAGGAAGGTTTGGCAGCACAGCGCCTAGAATGGCGGGAGTTTGTGAAGAGGCAAGTCCGCGAGTTCAAGGAGCAGCGCACTACTGAACTCGACGCGAAACGCGATGATGTAAATCCCGTCGAATATTCGAATATTTTTATTTTTATTTATATTTATTTATATTAACCGGCAGATAGTGGTGACTGAGTTTGTTGCGGCGCTTCTTCTCAGCACTTGCCAAATGTTGGTCTCGAAGCGCTGGTAGGGTAAAAAGATTATGAGACATGTAGAGGCTCCTTAAGAGCAAAATGACGATTTGTAAGAACTATTTATTAGTCTAAACAAATAAAGAAATTTTGACTTTGACTTTGGTTTTGACCGTCCATCTGCCGCCATTCACTATAATTATGTTGGCGGGGTGCTCATACTCTCAATGTGCGAGGAGTTTGCCGCGAAGATCGGCTATGTAAGCCATCTTCGGGTGCACCACCGTCGCCAAGACAGCTAAGTCGAAGTGGTCGCCATGGCCGAAATCGGTCGGATGAATCATCATCATCAGTAGGAATCAAAGACAGGCATATTAGCTGCAAGTTTCGGATCAAGTCCATTCATCTTATTTTTTGGATTGAATTGTGAATTTTTTGGATTATCCGTGTCAATGGGTTTAAACAAACCGGCTTGTCTTGTAGCAAAGGTCAAAGCAAAGAGATTTTTCTTGTCAGTTCGCACTCATGTATTACCGGACCTAATAGGCGGAGAACACTATGAGGGAGGTACTTTGTTGCCTTCCAGAGGTTGTGGTTCCCATTCGCATTCTGAGACATATTTGCCAATCTCTGTGTGCGTGATTCACTTAAAGTATAGTCCAACGTTGTGGGTTGTCTGCCAGATGAAGGCGGCGACTTTTTTTCTTGACAGCAAGAGGGACCGGCGCCTCTCGCAATCAATTATTTACTAGACCAAGCAGCAACTTGAAACAAACGGGAGGCAAACGAGCAGACGGATCACCTGATGGTAAGTGATTACCGTCGCCGCGTCGCCCATAAACACCCGCAGTCCCAGGGGCGTTACAGGTGCGTTGCCGTAATACAGTTAGTATTAAGTTATTCAATCAATTTATAAGTATATTCTCGGCATTATGTTCACATTGTGCGTTCTTCTGCGTTCGAAATACAAATCCAGAAAGTAGAATAGGAGAGGAATAAATTGCAAATAGTTTGTACAGTATCAGTATCGGCGCGCCGACTGCTGCTCGTCGGCGGCGGCGGCGTGAAAAAATTCGCGGCGGCGGCGGCGCGCCGGCGTGGCGCCCACCTCTAGGCGAAACTCGAGACTGCAATTTTGATTATCTTTTGGGAAGAAGTTTTGGAGAGATTTCATTTAGTCAATAAAAAATACAGAGCAACTTACGACACCAATCAGATCAGAAGCTATAGGAATACGAAGAGAAAGCTAAAAATTAAGTGCTTGTGTGGGAATAGACTAGGTACAATGACGTAAACAAGAGGCGCATTACTCCAAAATTTTCAGATAGGTCTACAGGTGAATTCTTAGTAAACGGCGCAGAAAGATTTAAAAGGGACACGTTAAATGTTGCGTTGGATAAGCTAATTACACTAGTTTACAAAATTGAACTTTTTGTCTGTTGCTGTGAATTTTATGGCTGATATTGTTCACTTATACAAATCTATTTGCTTTTTATTATGCTTTTTACAAATCTACCCTCTAGAATTTTTGTGCAGCTCGATTTTTTTTGCAAAAACAAAAAGAAAAATTTCATCATTTATACGTAGGTATTTAATTGTTAATACCATAGGTTTTTCAGTATATTAATATTATTTTCATAAGTTTTTGCGGCATGAGTGGTTCAAAGAGAAGTTGTAATAAGCAACCCAAATACTTTTATATAAGAAACTTGTAAATTAATTAAAAAAATATACTGAACTTGTAGAATGAGGTATTCTACAAGTTCAGTATGAGAACTTGTGGAAGAGATTGCTACACAGCAATAAGGTCGCCTTTTGTACAACTAATACTTGCGTAGATTTAAGATATTTATGTTTTTTGTGCAATAAAAAATATATGTATAAGAATAATATATCATTATAGAAACAGTTTTTTGGCATGGCTATTAGTTGAGTACCAAGATAGGCCCCCAAGTACTTTCAGCCCAGGGCCCCACAAATTCACGATCCGGCCCTGACTGCGATNTGTCAAGGAAAAAAATACGCTCGCATTGATTCCCAAAGTGGGGGGCGCGGCCCCCAGGGGATGCGCAAAGACCTTTAAAGGGGGGCGCGGGCCATCTGTGTACTAAGTATTAAAAACCTGCGACCGCTGAGAGAATGCATTCCAGACTGCTCGATACGACCAATAAATATTCTTGACTGGAGGAGAGGGGGCGCGGATTTTGTGGTATGGTCGAAAGATGGCGCGTCCTAAATAAGTTTGGGAACCAATGCGCTAATATACTGGTCATCACAAAAATCGGCCTACCTACGTTTTACAGGAAAACTCGTATCTACTGACACAATCATGGTGCCCCAACAATATTGGTGTTATTTGAAAGCCCAATAAATATCCTTAAAGAAAAACACATTTAATTTCTTAATAAACGATTAACATAAACGCGATATACCTACAATAAATGTGACTTGAAAAAAGACCACACTTTGGGCTCACCTCTAGGATCAATTAGACCAATTTTTATGGTTATAAAACCAAATAATGATCTCACGTGTAGTCTTTAACAGATGGATAGCGATTAATCCCAACTTAACAGTTTTATAGCCATAAATGTTGGCTCAAGCGTAACTATCTATTTTTTGAAGAAGTGACTCTGGATTCTTCTACAGACACATTTTTGGTGTAAAAACCTTTCCTTTAATGAAATGAAGTTTAGAACTAGGCTTTTAAATGGTGCCAATATTGGTGGGAAGTGGGGATGCATACGTTTGAAAGTGCTTGTCACGGGAGGGTCGATTTTTTTGATGACCAGTGTAGTTGATGGACTTTTTGGCAGGACGCGGAGCGGCGGTCGGACGCGTGGCTTGGCGGCGAGCAAGAGCCGCTGGAGGGCTTCGGCTGGCGCACGGGCTCCGAGCGGAACACCATCGGCATCCACATCTGGTCCCGCCCTTTCGAAATGACTCTATCTACTGGAGAAAAGGTTACGTTTGTTAAAATCTCTCTCTCTCTCTGATTTGTGCACCAAATAAAAAATCTGCATCATCATCATTTCAGCCACAGGACATCCACTGTTTAAACTGTGGAATGGACTGTCGTCTGCGGTGTTTCCGACAGATGGGCGACGGTAATCACTTACCATCAGGTGATCCGTTTGCTCGTTTGCCTCCTGTCACATAAAAAAAAACTGTTGAACATAGTTCTCCCCAATGACTTCCGCATCGCACGGTTGGTAGCGACCTGCATCCAGCGCCTTCCTGCTACCTTTATCAGGTCGTCGGGCTTAAAAATCAGCATAATTCTTATTAAAAGGCGAAGGACGTAGCACATTTCTCAACCCAGAAAGGGGTCGTACTCGTAAACGTATCAACTCGAGGCGTCAACTATTCTTTTTATGAAACTCCGTACTGCAAACGCACATTTATCCGCCCGCTATAAAGTAAAGGCGATACGGTGTTGATCCCTTTCCGGGTTGATAACTCAGCCTACCAACATCCTCCATAATACCTTACAGGCCAGTAAGAGTAAGGCGCACACCGTTGATTTTTAGTTGGCCGCTAGTTGTGCCCGATTTTAAATTGTATGAAGAATCGGCCAAATCGAATCGGCGTAGTGTGCGCACTCCCATATCTACATGCCCATACTGATCAACTGCCCGACTTTAACTATCGGCCGACGAAAAATCAACGGCGTGCGCCTACTCTAACGGAACTATTCGTACAAGGTTTTATTGTTTTATTTATTGGCTTCGTTTGTTGCCCAATCTGACTTTCCTACCTATGTTTAAGAGTGGTGGGGGCCCCGAAAAGGGTTATTTTTGCGGTTTGCAGTAGGTATACTTATTTCGTAAAAGAATTACATTTTTTGAAACTGAGCTTTTTCCTGCAGTTTTTTTTTATCCACAACGAGGATGCTCTTGGTCTGTATCTGACCTGATGGTAAGTGATGATCAACCGAAGGTAGAAGCGAGCTTCACCCGGCATCCTCAACCACGGAGGAACTGGCTATCTTACCTCTACTGCCGGAACACAATAATGCTGTTAACATTGTTATTATGGCAACAGACTTAGGGCGGACTTAGAACAAGTCCTACCACCTACCAAACCGAACAGAAAAATTTGCCCCCACTGGGAATCGAACCCGGGACCTCTGCGTCTGAAGCAGGTGGTCTACCACTAGACCACAGAGGCAGTTGTATTTATTAATTTATTTATTTATATTAGGTAAATAAACAATTTAGATACACAGACAAATAATCACACAAAAAATAGGACAGAAATCAGCAAAGTTTCCAATGAATGTTTCCATTGAAAGTTCAACTGAATACGGAATGCAGATTTAATCCTGCATTGAATCCGAATTCATTATTCTTACTGAAATATTATTTGTTATCATCGTATTGTACCTACCTAATGTGCTTGATTCTTTTTTTTTCGTCAGGAAATGCATGAAATTGCATACCCACTGGCCCGGGGGAACCAGTGGGTTATGTGAGGCTCTCCCTGCCAGATGGGCAGGGCCTACTCACTAAAACCTGACGGTGTCCTCCCGAAGTCTTTGGGACGGAGCTGCGAGTTATTGTCCGAGCTAGACGGCCTAGACATTCTTTCGCGGCTCCGCAATGTGCTTGATTCTTGACTAACCAGATTTAAGGAACGTTGAAAGAATTCGGGGTATGCTCTGTAGGTGGCCGTGGTGCTCATGGACACGCAGGGCACCTTCGACAACGAGAGCACCATGCGTGAGTCCACCACCATCTTCGCGCTGTCCACGCTGCTCTCCTCGGTGCAGATCTATAACATCAAGAGCAACCTCGGTGGCGACGACCTCCAACATCTGCAGGTGACCAAACCTTTCTCTTTGCACTCAGTCATAGCGAGAAACCAAAATGTATATCACCAAAAGTTTAAGAAAAGACTCGGCCAAAACTTCATATGTAAATAAACCCAGCAACGAAATGTATAAAAACAGTTTTCTGTAATAAATTCATTATACAGGGTGTTAGGTAAATGGGTATATGAGCCGACACTAGCCCATGTTAACATGGTCATATAAATGGTATGGTGAAGTCAGAAAATTGATATCTTCATTATAATTTTTAAAAATGTCATAGAAATCGGATTTTATAAAATTTATTTTGTATGAAAATTAAAAAAAATTAAATGATGATATCAAATTTCTGACTTCTCCATACCATTTATATGACCATGTTAACATGGGCTAGTGTCGGCTCATATACCCATTTACCTAACACCCTGTATACGTTTTCAAAAAAATTGCCTCCTAAACCATGTTATAATAGTAGGAAAAGGTATTTACCTGACATTATAGTTTTATTGATTTTCATTTTCCTTGTCTTATTGTCATCATTTACCATAATATCACTGTCATTTGATTAACATTTTTTAGCTTATTTTAATTACTGACGGCCGCCCGCGACTTCGTACGCGTGGACCCCGTTTTTTGTTTGTTTTACGTTACGTTCTTTGCGGATGTCTAGGTACACCTTTTAGGGAACCTACCTGTCCAATTTTAAGTACGTGTTATGATTTCTTAGATTTCGTGATTAATCAGTGAGTGGTTAAGCTTTTATACAGGATGCCCCTAAAAGTAGTGGCAAGCTGAAGCAGCTGAAGCCCAGAGGTAGAGCAACGCTAGGGCTATCCGAATTAATTGACTCAAGGAACAATGCAGAGCGAGAAAAATACGCCTACGCGGCTACGCCTACTTGCATAATAAGGGGGCGTCCATTAATTACGTGAGATAATTTCGGCGATTTTTCAACCCCCCCGCCCCTCTTGGTGAGATTTGGTGAGATTTTTCCAGACCCCCTCCCCCTCCCCACAATCTCACGTGAGATTCTTAAAATACATAAAATATTTGCAATGTAAATGGGTTATCCTATGCTTCGATTAGGATTTAATATAAAAAACCGTTTCTTCTAATTTCTTTATTGTTTAGACGGTTTAATATAAAAAATTGAATAATTTATCATTATCATCTTTAAATATATTTATTTTTTTAATTTAAAATAACCCAGTTTTTTCATGCCCTACGTGCCCCCTCTCCCCTACGTGAGATTTAGTGAGGTTTTTCTTGACCCCCCCCCCCCCTAAACGTCTTACGTAATTAATGGACGCCCCCTAAGATACTTGGCTGTCCTATTAAAACGATCACAATATCCGAAAAAAATTAGAATACTATTTATTTTGGGATGTAGAAAGANACGTCTTACGTAATTAATGGACGCCCCCTAAGATACTTGGCTGTCCTATTAAAACGATCACAATATCCGAAAAAAATTAGAATACTATTTATTTTGGGATGTAGAAAGATGAGAAAGCGATCATACTCTTTAATACTTTATGTAGCATAGCATATTAAGTTTAGTTAACAAAGAAAAACTGACGGACGAATACGAATAAAATATGGCGTAGGTACCTACTTAATACGAGTATATTTATTGGCTTTTGTAGTTATTCACCGAGTACGCACGGCTGGTGCTCAACGACGACGGTGGCCCGCCGTTCCAACAATTAAAATTTCTTGTCAGAGACTGGATGTTTACCTCTGACCAAGAATTTGGGGCCCAGGGCGGCAGACGTCTGCTGGATAAAGTCTTACAAGTAAGTTACTTGAACCATTATTTATAATACATAGTCAAATGACTATTACTCTTAGGGTGGGTTGCACCATCTTACTTGAACTTTGACAAACGTCAAAAATCTGTCAAACTCCATACAAACAAAAAGCACCGGTTATCGTTAAATTTACTGTCAAAGGTAAGTGGTGCAACTCAGCCTTAAACTGACTGATGTATCTTAATCTTAACCGTTATAGTTTTCCTTGAAAGTTCATGAAAAACAGAATTATTACGAATTTTTCACATTTTTCAAGCCAACAGTTTAGTTTTTAGAGGGGGAGAGGCCCTACTCGAACAAAAATTGGCACTTTAAACTTTAATAATTTGCAAACAGATCCCTAAATGGAAAAATAGTTTTAGAAACCCCTACCTAAGTCATTCTAAAAGACCTATCCAACGATATCCCTACACGATGGGGTAGAAGCTGAAAAAAAATTCATCCCCACTTTACATGTAGGGGAGCTAGGTACCTACTCTAAAAATTTTTTTTAGGGTAGGAGAAATCTGAAAAAAATCCTAATGATACTGCTTTTCATGAACTTTTAAGAAAAACTATGTATAGCGGTTAAGATATATCAATTAGTTTGAGAGTAATAGCTGTGGTAATAGTAATTTAACTCATGTATTATAAAATTTCTTAACTAGTGAAAATTCACTTGAACGTCCAATGGCTGAAAATGATGATGATGATGATGATTATAACACCTGCTACCTGACTCTAGATCAAGCCTGATCAGCCTGCGCAGCTGCAAGAGATTCGGCAACACCTGCGGTCTTGTTTTCAAGATATCGACTGCTTCCTTATGGCTCACCCTGGCTTCAACGTCTCCGATAAGAACTTCAAAGGAACCTTGGCTGGTGAGTACCTAGCACCTTGTCGGCCGTTTGGTGTAGTGGTTCAGAACGGACTACTATGACGAGAGGTCCCGGGTTCGATTCCCGGCCGGGCAGAAATTGAAATGATGAATTTTAATTTCTGTGACGTGTCTGGGTGTTTTCTATGTATAATGTGTATGTATTTACAAAAAAAAGTATTTAAGTAGGTAAGTATGTTTATATCCGTTGTCTAGTACCCATAGTACAAGCTTTGCTTAGTTTGGGTCTAGCGGCGCAGTGTAAAATGTCCAAGGATATTTATAAATTTATTTAAACCTTTCAGGATTTTTTTAGACTTTCTCAAAACTCGGGCTTCCCCAAATTAGGTACCTACCTAATAACATAGTTAATAATTTTTGCTTTCGTAATAATTTAAATAAATTTCGCGGGGGCCTCACAGCCTCACTAGGTTAATTTACTCTCAATGCTACCCTTACTTCCTTTTACGATGATCTCCTTAGTTACTATAACATTTTATTGGGAAATTCATTATTCCAATTTGTCACCATTTTGTTCGTTTGTCAATATCTAGACGTACCTAAATAGTTACCAAAAAGTACACAATAATGTACCTATGTACTTATATATGTATGTAGCTAGCTATATGTACGAGTATTTCTACTAGCATACAAAATACAAAATTAATCGCTCAACTGCGGTGGTCTAATATCGCATTAGATTATTTAAGAATGCAAAAATGAACGTTGACCACACATAATTTAATAGATAGGAAACCAATACAAAAATTAATAAATTATTCATACAATAGCTCGAGTCAAACGTTACAAATCATGAAGGAAGTAAGTAGCAGAGACCAATTTGGTACAACAATTTTATTATTTTTGCTTTGTAATGTCAACAACGTGTATCATTTAGTACCAAATAAATATTTTATCTTTCTTTCTTTCTTAAGTAGGTACCTACTTAAAAGACTGTGCTGCTAATACTGACCTGGCCTTCTCTAGATTGACTTTGATTGACGATTAAACTTTAGATCTTGCCAAGGCCAACACAGGGTTGCAGCAGTGAGAACAAGAGGTAGGTTATGAATGGTCTCGTGCGTGATAGTGATATCCTTTTTCCCACTTGCTTTAAATTTTGAAATAAAATGGTGTTGACATTTGGTAGGTACCTACCATTGCTTAATTTTATAATTCATTAAATAGAAGTACTATCCGTTCGCTTTCAGTTTGCCGCTGGCTATAGGACATCACTCGAAGGCAATCGTCTATAACTTTATCAAACTATATTTAAAAATATTTTTTATTTATTACTGCTGATAAATATTGTGCTTTTGCGTAAAATAAAACACATTAATTGCGTTTAATCACTAACTAATTGCGTTTAATCGCAGTTAGGGGAAGGTACGCGCATTCCACGGACCGGCAAACTTAGCGCGAACGGGTAGTAGGATCTACTTTACTACATGCACACTTATGCACAACATAATTAAGTCATGTTCAAACTGCAAACTGTCTATTTAGATCTCCGAACTGAGTTCAAAGCGTGTTTACTGGAGTTCGTGCCACTTGTGCTGGCGCCCAACCGCCTGGTTCCCAAGCGTATCAACGGCCAGACGCTGACTGCGCAGGAGTTCGTCGTCTACTTCAAGCGCTACATGGACGTGTTCAATGGCGGCGACATGCCCACGCCCGCCACGATAGTGCAGGTCATCAATATCATCTAAGTAACCTATGTCCAAATTTTGTTGTCCAATGATACCACACTTAGTTAGTGTGGTTGTTTGATTCTACGTGTTATCCAATCTGGGATAACACGTAGAATAAAACCGCTTTGTGTAGGTACTTATTTATATTTTAGGACATTGCAGAATGTAATAAACTTGATTAACCAAATAATAAAATTAAAATTCAGTTGTTTGAACGGCAAGTTAGCCGTCGTAGTCAAGTCAATATCGGCACATTAAAAGCGACATCGTAACGCGCATGTAATATTACCGCCTTTTGTTTTTGAGCAAAGGGTCGGGACTCAGGTTGGCTCAAGAGCCATTCATCCAGCGAGACTTCTTAAGATGTTGATCGAAGCTCTTCGTTAATACCGTTCGCCGAGGCAACTATCGGGACAACGATCGCGACCCATATTACGTGGTTATCTCGCGGGCCAAGACTTTATTTGCTTAGTTTCTCCTCGGCCTTAAAGTAATCCCTTGTACCTATTGATGCTGCAGGCGACCGCGGAGGCGGGTCTCCTGCTCGCTACGGAGGCGGCGCGCGCGGAGTATGCTCGAGGCGTGGAGGAGTGTGCGGGCTCGCGAGCGATGGCGCCGGCGGCCGTGTACCGCAGCCACGCGCAGGCCGTCGCCGCGGCCCGCGAACTCTTCACCGCCCGGAGGATCATGGGGAGTCGCCAGAACATCGACCAGGCTATAGCAAACTTAATGGTGGTGGGTACCTAAGTGATCGCATGCTTGAATGAAACTAGGAAAGTAGCTAAGATTTGCTGCTTCGCGCAAGCATCGTTTGTGAATATGGGCGTAAGTCATATTGAAAGTTTCTGGATCTCCTGCGTCTGCTCTGGATCTGCATGCGTGCCGTCAGTCGAGCAACGTTTTTATTTAAGGAATGAAATGAACACAGTGGTAAAAAAACATGCCTAACTAGGTACTTACCTACCAATATCGAGCGTATGTTTTATTTGTCCAGGAATTCGACAGTCGTTTGCGTGACTTCACCGCAATTAACGAGGCGAAGTTGAGCAAGGCATTCGACGAAGCAATGGATAGATACACGGAGTTGCTTCTGAAGGGAACTCCAGCAGAGCGCCTGTGCGTGAGCCTAGGGGCCCTACACGCCGCGCACAGCGCCGCAGTGGCCGCCGTAGTCGAAGAATTCAAGGACAAACTCTGCACCGATGGCAAAGACAAAGAAACAACACAACTGCATAAGGTATTTCTGTAAGCACGAACCCATTGCAAATCTCACTATGACCATCTACTTATCTTGATACACACATTACACATACCTAGAGAAAAAATTATAGCTGCATTTTCTAATTACCTATACACTTTTTTCAATGGCTTGGTTCATCATTACAATCTTACGCGAAGTTCTCTTAACTTCGCGTAAGATTGTGTAAGTTAACAGAGCGCCAGAAGTAAGGTCTATGGTAAGGTGTTGCAAAAAGTGCATTCAACACGGTACCAGACAACCAGATAACGTACGTTTTACCACCTAGGACAGTCGATAACAGAAATGTACTTTATGCACAATCGCTGATGAGGAGTTCAATACCATTTTACCTAATTCTTGTTAACAGGATTTGAAAGCGCGCTACGCTCAAATGGTCCATTTCAATGAACTGAACAATAATGGTTATCTTACTGAAGCCTTCGACAAGTACGTTAGCGAGATGGACAGACATGTTGTTGCCCATTGCTGCGTGAGCACCATGCGCCTGAATCGCATCCATGAATCAGCGCGTGAAGACGCCATAAACTTTTTTTGGGGCAAGCGAAATGCTGGTTCTGAACGGCAGTCAGATGATAGTTTCGTGGAACGATTGGAGAAGGTAAGAAACAAATAAAACAATTACTTAAATGTTGCATGAATTCCACATAATGCATGCCGTTACTGCCTTCATTTAGACGACACTCTTGATCCTTGCCTATGAACCTATTTTCAGTAACATAATTAGGTAAAATGATTTATTTCCATAGAAGTATGCGTGTTTGTCTTGTTGGTTCTCCTAACACTTCTAGGGAAACTTAATTAACAGCTTTTGGAGCTAAACATAGCATAAAAAGTTGCAGACTAAAAAATGTAAGTAATCCATTAGTACTGAATGTAATTTTTATTTAAACAATTTTCAGAATATTAGAGAACAATTCAAGAAATTTGTTCAAATAAACGATACAAACACCGAAGCAGTCGTAGTCGCAGTGATAGGGCGCTACAAAGATGGCATGTTGGAAGTATTCGGGACTCAAATGAAGTGTTTACCATCGTCAGAGTTAAAAAAAAAGGAAAAAAATGTGAGGAAGGAGGCTATCGCGATGTACCATGAGCGAAGAACAGCCGGCAAGGAGGAAGGTTACGATAGATACTTGGGAAACATTGAACAGGTAATACGGAATACTCATCGTCTACCACTATTATCCATCTTATTCCTTGTTCCTAATCACTAATTCATGACCATCCCACTAAAGTCAAATGATGGAATTAGTTTTTCTCAAATACCACTTCCACTTTCAGGCGATGACCGAGCACTTCGACCAGATGAAAGAAATGAACGAGGAAATCAATGAAGCCGCTATACGCAGTGGATGCGCGGAGTACCGTGCTGTCATGGACGTCAACACCGCGGGCTTGCCGGGGTTCCTGAAGCCACTTTCGGTGATACTGTTGCCCGCTAGGTTAATAGAATCATGGCTCTTGATCGACGGGTATCACAAAACGGCTAAAAATGAAGCTACCCAAGCCTTCAAAAGGCATCGGCAGGGTGGCCGCGTCGAGGAGGACGATGAATATTACGACCAATTAATATCTGTACGTATTACATCTTTCGGAGTTTAGTTATGTTTGTGTATATGTTACGGTAATAGTGATAAATTGAAAATTATTCATAATAACCGGTCGTTATTAATAATTACCGAAAGTCAAGATAAAAGTAGGTAATAAATTAATCACATTTATCGGTGATATACTGTAACCTTAGGCTGGGTTGCAACATCTTACTATACAGAGACAAACTCCACTCAAAAATCACCGGTTATCGTCATAGTTACGGTCAAATTTGGGTGGTGCAACTCAGCCTACTAAATTGCCCTTTTAATATTTTACATACAAAAATTATTTACAATTTACCAAATCATGAGGCATTATTAATAATGATCGGTAATTATGAATAATTTTCAAAAGCATATTTACATTATTACCCTAATGCATGCCGGTAGATCGCATCACAGCATTTGATGAACTTTGATGCTCATCACAACCTTTTTGTTTACAGAGAATCAACAACATACTTACCGATTACAAGAACCCGATTTTGCTAACTGCTAGGGACTTGGGCATTCCACTTCCAAATAGCAAGTAGTAGTTACCTACTAAGTATTTTATTGTATTGCAAGCAAACAAGTTAAGATTTTACTTATTGAGATTTATCTATTTTTCAAACAAAACCATTAAAAATCTTTGTAACTAACATTTTTACGCCGGTATTCACAAACGATGCTTGCTTAAAGTGAAGCAGCCAATCGAACGCACAGCGTCTAATAGAGCTTTGTGATTGGTTCATGTGTGACCCTGTGCGTCTACGCGCACTATGAGACCTCATAGTAATGTTTGTGAATACGGGCGTTAGATCTATGCGAGTAAAGGAAACCTAGATAACCAAATAATTTTATTATTTCATTTTTCCCTCCCTGTTCTAAAGAAGTTGATTATGCATTTTAATCCTACCCAAGAAGCTTTGCATAGATTAGCTTAGGTATAGTGCTTATTGGAAGATTTGGAAGGAACTGAAAAGAAGCACCGAACAAACATCGTCACAGTAAGTAACTTATCGGTGGAAACTTTGAAGAAAATAAATAAAAAGTAAAAAAATACGGGACTACTTAATCACACCAGCACTGCAACTCCTGCATAATAACCAAGCAGTATCTAAAGCCTGTCCGCCATTAAAACTCTACCAGTGAGAAGTACCTACCTAGTGACACTGCTTGGAATGCTTAAAGAATTCAATCAACATACTTATATATATTTATTTATTATAATACCTACACTAGCACCTACTACTACCACATGAGTAAAGAAGTGCTACTACTGTAGTACCTAATTATAAAGTACTGTAGTGTATTATAATACACTTCGCTAGTGTATTATAACAATACATTAGCGGCCGCCGACGCGTGGATCCCGTTTTACCCCCTTAGGGGTGGAGTTTCGTAAAATACGTTCTTAGTGAGCACCGACGTTCTAAAAGGAACCCCCATGCAAAATTTGAGACTTCTAGCACATGCTGTTGCTGAGATTTCGTGATGAGTGAGTCAGTCAATCAGTGACCTTTCGCTTTTAGAAGAAAACAGGTCACGAAAAGCACAGTAAAGATGATGGCACTATAAGCTAAACTGACATCTTATTACAGGATGCTATATTTATACTTGATCAAGCAAAAAGGATTGATTGTACCTAATGCTCAAATGCAAACAACATTCCTCAGGGGACCGAAGTTACCAAATTATTCAAAAAACCTTCTTGTAATCAGCAATCAGTTATTATGGGGACGTAATATGACGTTTTTCCTAGTTATGGCACCAATTGAAATATGTAGGTATAATAATAATGGTACTAATTGATTGAATCATTGTGTTTCAACTAGCTAGTACCTACTAGTCCAGTCATTATAGTAAGTTCACCTCGGAATTCGAGATACCCAGCTGTAAGTCTGTAAATACGTGTATATTGATTGACACCCTAAAAGTTGTCTCAAAACCTACATATGGTAGGGTGTAAGCAACTATTAAATTTCAAGGTCAACGGTCACAAAAATCGGTTTTTTGCGCTTTTTTTAGAAATATCTCATTTCCTGTGGGTTTTTTGCTATTTGTATTTATTACCAATATTGTAGAATACTAAATTCTCTACAAATTTTGTTTAAAAACTTTTTTTATACGGCGAACCGTTTTCGAGATAGAGGGCGGAGAGCGCGCGGTCACTGCATCACTTCAGGTCTACTTAAGCGGTTTAGATTTTTCATACAAAAGNATGTAAAAGAAAGTTCTGTAATGAAAATAAACTAACTAAGATATAAACTGATTTGATTAATTGTTTTTAGTAAACATTAAAGTGGGATTTTATGGGATTTATTTCAAGCTTTTTCAAATGAGTGAGTGAGAGAATTTTTTAAGTTTATTATCTTGTAAAACAAAAAACTTTGATTTATCTCACCCGTTCTTTTGTTTTTCACTAATTCTTGCACCAAATTCCTAGCTCATTTATTTTTATTCTGACTGAGGTTTCAGTGTTCTTTAAAGAGTTTCTTTTTACCAATCTTTCTTCTTTTATCAATACCAATTTGCATCATTTGTAAGAAATCATCTGATTAAAACCCTTGAGCACAGGCTCGGTAGTGTAACTCGCACTTGGCCATTTCTTCCGCAACACGTAACTTTAGATAGCAAAAAATAGCCACTACAGATAACCTTTTATCAACACCTCAGACTGTAAATTTCCGTCGTAAAATAGCCCCTATAACAACAGCACAAGATACCGCAGTGTAAATCTTGACGTGCTTGTAACTAAGGGCCCTCGCCTACGGCGACTTTTTGCAGCGATGCAGTAGCGATTCTGTCGCGCGTTCGCATCGATACAGTCGCAATGCGGTCGCTAGCTGTGTAGCAAACGCAATAAATATTTATTATAATTAGTGTTTCTATTTCTAATACTGTCGCGCTTCTGTCGCCCCGTAACCCCCTGTTCTCTCCCCGAAGTCGTCCGACACGGTCGCGCGTTTGCATCGATACAGTCGCGCTGCTGTAGCGCGTTAGTAGCGCGTTGGCATCGCTTCTGTAGTGCGTTGCAAATGCGACTAACGCGCGTTAGTAGCGATGCTGTCGCTAGTTTACGAAACGCGCGACAGCATCACTATAAAAAGTCGCCGTGGGTGAGGGCCCTAAAGCGTCGGAGTGACCTAGAATAGTCTATTGAACTGAACGCCCCACATACCGGTCGACGACAACTTGAAGGTACATTTTTAATCTTACTTTGAAAAGTTTAAACTAGCATTTCTTAATTTAAACTTACCGTGTTCCACTGGGTAGCATTCGTTTGAAATGCGACTTGGATTGTAATTTTTGAGGGCGCTGAAATGGGAATGTTGCAGTTTTTTAGCTTAGTTTGTGAAAACTGCTGTAACTTAAATCAATGATTTAACTGCTTACAAAATAGTGGTTAGTTGTAGTTAGTTTGTTTGGTTATGTTCATCCATAAACTAACCCTAATACTTCCTACTGAAAGTTAGTGAGGATGTATGCAAAACGGATTTTGATGAAATTTCAAAGTTTTATTTTAATTTTATTTACTTGGAGGACAACTTACTATGATATTATATTATAATATAATATTTATCGTCATTATTATTTATAATATCAGAATAAAGACATTTTGTGATAAACTGTATTTCACTAGGTGAAGTCACGGGAAAATCTAGTTAGTGCCAGGAACGGCATGAAACTAATTACAGAATCAAGTTGCAATTTCATAAGTACTACGAACAGAAGTTTTACTTACGTATTTAAAAAAAATATGCTCAATGTCATTAACAATATGGTGTAATTTAGCCTGTCCATCATACACAAGAATACGCGTGCGTGAGTCAATGTTCGCTCGTATGTGAGGCCTTGTCGAATAGTATCCTGTAGGTGGGCCATCGTGCGTGTTTTGTTTTCGATGTAAACTCGCGGAGATGAACAGGCCTGGTAGTACGAATATTATTCAGTGTAAACCTATCTCGGGAACCAATTCTGATTAAAATTATTATCCGAATACAGCTTAATTTCATTATTTATGATAGAGGTGCGGTGTGTTTGTGAATTTGCATATTTTAATTTATTGGTACGGGTTAATTGTAAAACATGTCGGAATTAAAGGCAGAAGAGCGTTTAGTCTGGGATTTTCACAGTTATTTTTGATCTCCCTTTTTTGGAGTTGGGGTGAAATTGGGGAATTTTCTGACGATTGTGAATTAATAATGATAATTGCGTAATGAAATGAAACTCTTTCATAATCTATAATTAATCATTGTATAGTATAAATAAATAAAAATGTTTTTGAATTCGATTCACAACTATCACGTTGGCAAAAATTAAGGTGGGTATAATAGTCGTAGTCATAAATAATACATAAACAATAACATTATCGTATCAATTAGAAATATTACAAAAACATGAAAAACTAAAAAACATCAACCACTATAAAATCACAAATTATACAACCCTTTTCAAGGCGAAAGTGAATAGGCACTTACAGGGCAGATATGTACCACCCTAGACTGCATCTCACTTAACATCAATGCAGTGCGATTGTGGTCAAACTTGCCTTGTTATGCGTAAAAAAAGTAACCATAAGGGTTCAGTATACAAAAAGAATATAAAAAATGTAGCGTTTTAATGTTTGAATATGCTAAGTCGTAACTAAACGTCGGCCGTTTGGTGTAGTGGTTCAGAACGGACTACTATGCCGAGAGGTCCCGGGTTCGATTCCCGGCCGGGCAGAAATTGAAATGATGAATTTTAATTTCTGTGACGGGTCTGGGTGTTTTCTATGTATAATATGTATGTATTTACAAAAAAAAAGTATTTAAGTATGTTTATCCCATCGTCTAGTACCCATAGTACAAGCTTTGCTTAGTTTGGGACTAGAGGCGCAGTGTAAAATGTCCAAGGATATTTATTTATTTATTTATTATTATTAAGTGCCTGGATGCGGGCAGTGCAGGACTGATCGAGGAAATCATTGGTAGGTCTTTGTCCAGGCATTGGATGTCATGACGAAACGAACGAATGTTTAGTAATAGCCTTAAAGTAAATAATATCTTTGCTAATGCCTAAAACGAAATAACAAGCCTTAGTAAAATCTTTCCATGACAATTTTCGAAAATATAAAGAAACTCATTATGTATTTTAGTAACGTACATAATAACCTTAGCAAGTATTTCGAAGGCTCATTATCTTACAAAGATGTACTCAAGCGAGTTACCTCACTTCACAACTTAAACTTACAAGTTTGAGGCAAGACACGAAAACTCAGTAACTTATATTTACAGAGTTTTACGTAGAAAATAGAGTTGTTAATTATGCATACAAGTGTGCTCATAACCGGTTTCATTAATACCTATGTCGAGTACACTCGAGGCGCGGCTTCACTCATCTGTTCTCGAATACAGGGTTGCCTAAACTCTTGGCTAAAATATTAACTAATGGTGACAATTACTCTATAATTAACCAAATTTTTGGTAACAATTACTCTAAAATTAACCGCCTCTGTGGTTTAGTGGTAAGACCACCTGCTACAGACGCCGAGGTCCCGGATTCAATTCCCAGTGGGGACAGATTTTTCTGTTCGGTTTGGTTGGTGGTAGGGCTTGTTCTAAGTCCGCCTGGCTAGCTACCACCATATTACCTAAGTCTGTCGCCATAACAACAATGTTAACAGCATTGTTGTGTTCCAGCAGTTAGAGGTAAGGTAGTTCATAGGCCAGTTCTTCCGTGATTGAGGATTCCGTGGTGAAGCTCGCTTCCACCTTCGGTCTGATCATCACTTACCATCAGGTGAGATACAGGCCAAGAGCTTCCTCGTAGTGGATAAAAAAAATGTCAGTGTAGAGATATGAAAGTCAGTAGTTTCATAGTTTGAAACCCGTCGCCGCTGGACTATTGTGGTGAATCCACTTCAAACACAAACAGCTCAGCTGAACTAGTATTCGTTCGTTCGTTTCAGCCAAATGACGTCCACTGCTGGACAAAGGCCTCCCCCAAGGTTTTCCACAATGAGCGGTCCTGCGCTGCCCGCATTCAGGCTCTTCCCGCAACCTTTACCAGATCGTCGGTCCACCTAGTAGGAGAAACTACTATTAATTTCCGCATAATGTAAAATCTGTTTATATCAGAGTTAAGTACAACAGCTATGTTAAGATTTTTGAGACAGTTTATATTTTGATGGGGCTGTCCAAAGCTGTCCTAAGCTTAAGTAGCAGTGAACTGGTCCAGGAATACTTCTCAGGAAATGAAGAGTAGGAACAGCTAGACAAAAAAGCTAGAGACCTTGCTTTGTGGCGTGCTCTAGGGAGGCTCACTTTCAGCATTGGATTGCCATTGGGGATATTTTATAAATGCGAAAGTAACTCTTGCTTTCACGCCTAAACCACTGAACCGCTTTTGATGAAATTTGGCATAAAGATAGTTTGAGTCCCGGGAAAGGACATAAAGATTTTTATTTTTATTCCGGTTTTTGAATTAGGAACGCGCGCGATAAAGTTTTTCTGTGATAAACAAAATTCCAGGCGGGCGAAAAGCTAGTAGGTACACCATAAATATGATTTTTAAATAATATTTCATTAGCAGGTTCAGATTGTTGTTGCTGGTTGAGCACTTCCTCTTTTTCCACTACCCTACAAAACTATTGGGTAGTTCATCAAAATTGCCTATTGACAGCCCTGTTACATTCGCGCCTACATATTTAATACGTCGCTCCAGTAATTACAACTTTACCACGCATCTTTGTGATTTCAAGGCCTATCGTTAACTTTTAATAACCCCTAGAAGGCTTCACTTTACGCCATAAAAATGTTGTCTGAATTTTTCATGAGCTTTCCACTAATATCCGGTTACAAGCTTTTACTGGCGTTAAAATATGCCTAACAATTTATTATGAAAGCAAAAAAGTGATTCCTAAAATATTAGAGGTGTTTACGGATATTCTGAGAATGGTGAAATAGATTTTAAAAGGTTATCGACATCGCAAGTGGGCTTGAGTTTTGTGGATTCGGGTTCGATTCCATTTTGCTTGGATCTTGGAAATAACTTCAGACTATCATTTTAAACTTGGAAATGTCTTATGTCCGTCAGTGGACTACCATAAGCTGAAATAATCTATACTATATATAAAAGAAAGTCGTGTTAGTTACTCCACTTATAACTCAAGAACGGCAGAACCGATTTAGCTGAAAATAATCAGGGAGGTAGTTTAGAGCCAGGAGAAGGACATAGGATACTTTTTATCCCGTTCGAAATAAAAAAGTCTGCTTATTTATTGCTATTAAGGCGGAACAAAGTTCGCCGGGTTAGCTAGTTATAAATAGAACTCGTTTCTGAATAACGACAACAGCGTGGATGCACAATGTGACACACGAACCAATCTCAGAGCTCTATTAAACGCCATGCGTTCGATTTGCTGCTTCACTTAAGCAAGCATTGTTTATGAATACGGGCGTTAGTTACTTAAACACAGTATGACAACAACAAAGTTCTCTCTAGTCAATCGCTACAAAGTCTTTTCTCTATGGTTTCCATTTCCACTCGTTCACTCGTTAGTGCTAAACAGAATATGATAAGCAGCTTCCCAACGATGAGCCATTAACTGCACATCCATGCCAATTTGCAAAGGGAAATTATTCCCCACTTTTCGCTCGAGATCCGAGAGGAAGAAAAATTAAGCTCTAAGTTAGCTCTACGAATTAGTCGTTTGAATTAGCGTTGGAAAGCTTTTTACAACTTATGGAAAAATTACCTGATCAAACAGTTTGAAGAAAAGAGCTTCTTAAATAGGAACAAGATAATATTATTCTACTTTTTTATTTCTAAATGAAGCGAATAATGGGTTATTATTATACTTTCTATCAAAATGTGATCTTGTTAGATTTTGCAAGGCAATAAACGCCAATGAGGCTCAATTTTGAGGGTATAATTTTTTGTTGACTCAATTAACCGACTATTTATTAAGAAGATACATAGCTCTACGATTTTAAATGCAGGTACTAAAATAACTCATGAAACAAGATCGCTTTGATTACCCACCTTTATCGGCCAGTAATAAAGCTGTAAATCTATACGACAGTTCTAAAACCGATATCTTTTAATGGACTTTAAATGTATTGTAGGTAGTTGCACAATTAAATAACAAAGTTTGTTTGAACCCCACACGCGTCTAGTTTTACCCTTAGGTACCTTTTAGTATCAACATTTTATTTCTTGGTAAACATTGGATCGCTTTTCAGGCGGGACAAACAATGCTTAAACTTTGATACTTTCATCATCATCATCATCTTTGCCATAGGACGTCCACTGCTGAACATAGGCCTCCCCCAATGATATCGACATCGCCCGGTTGGTGGCGACCTGCATCCAGCGCTTTCCAGCTACCTTTATGAGGTCCTCGGGACACCTTGGGTGGACGTCCCACGCTGCGTTTTCCGGTACGCGGCCACCACTCCAGAACCTTGCTAATCCGTCGGACTATGTCAGCGACTTTAGTTCGTTTACGGATCTCCTAATTTTTGATTCGATCTCGTAAAGAAACACCGAGCATAGCCCTCTCCATAGCGTGCTGTGCAACTCAGAGCTTCTGTAAGGCCTATAGTGAGAGGGTTTTAGAACCATAAGTCATCACTGGTAACACATTGGTTGTAGACTTTAGTCTTCAAGCACTGACGTATTTTGTAGTAAGTAGGGTGATTCTAGGATAATCCAGCACCCGAATGACCAGTCCAGACTACTATCAATAAGCATTATTATTACTAGACCCATAAACCCATGTCTGGTCACCCTAACCGCCCATAAAACGACATTGTTGCATTGTTTCAGCTTCCCTTTTATTGCAACGAGGAGTTATCCTACCCAAACTACATACTTACCTTAAATTACTTACTTTTAGAGCTTACAGGTCTTACTTAACGCGGTGTTACAAGGAAACGAACTTACCTCGAGTTCAGGGAAGTTTCTTCGCAAATAGCTTAATAAAATTCAGCTTTAGTTCGTAATACGTCAACGTGTGGGAAGGTGTAAAAATGAGGAATATTTTTAGGCTGAGTGTCACCACCTAATTTTAAAAGTAACTATAACGTTAACCGGTGTTTATTGTATGGAGTTTGACAGATTTGAAGTGAATCATTTGGAGTAAATGGGTTCTCACTCACAAGGTGGACCGACGACATCATAAAGGTAGCAGGAAGGCGCTGGACGCAGGCCGCTACCAACCGGGCAACATGGAAAGCATTGGGGGAGGCCTATGTTCAGCAGTGGACGTCCTATGGCTGAAATGATGATGATGATGAAATGGGTTCTCGAGTGGAGATGACGTTTGGGAAAACGAAGTTTAGGTTAGAAACGTATTGTAGTTATATCAACCGGCAGACAGTGGTGACTGAGTTTGTTGCGGCGCTTCTTTTCAGCGCTTGCCAAATGTTGGTCTCGGAGCGATGGTAGGGTAAAAACATTATGAGACATGTAGAGGCTCCTTAAGAGCAAAGTATTTGATGATTTGTAAGTACTATTTAAATAGGCGTCTAACATGGCATAGTCACTGATAAGGTTCTTCCGCTTCTTCTTCCCGGTACCAGCCAATATAATGTTCCGAAGTGTTGAACATTTTAAGTAACATACCTATATTTCTAGGCGATATCCGTCATCCATCTTGATTGTTTCAAATTTTCACAATGAACAAAAACATTACGGTACTTTCTACTTAAATCTTTTGAATAATACTAAAGCAGAAACAGAAATACAAGCTTTGTGCGTCTGTCGTACTGTCGAGACCGGTGCGTTTAGCATGAATGTAAAAGTTACACGAATAACAGAACAGAAGCGTGGAAAATATTAGTGTTTTGTACGGAATTTTTAGCAACACTCTCGTTATGAATTTGTTAGCTTTTATATAGGGTAATGGATTATTAAATTTTTAGTTAAAATGTTTTTCAACATTGTTCTACAGTAGGTATTCTCTCAGTGTACTGGCGACTGCCTAATTTTGTAATCTATACTAATATTATAAATGCGAAAGTAACTCTGTCTGTCTGTCTGTCTCTCTTTCACGCTTAAACCACTAAACCGATTTTGATGAAATTTGGCATAGATTATAGTCCCGGGAAAGGACATAGGATAGTTTTTATCCCAGTTTTTGAAACAGGGACGCGCGCTATAAAGTTTTTCTGTGACAGACAAAATTCCACGCGGGCGAAGCCGCGGGCGGAAAGCTAGTGATTAATAAATTAATGATATTTTTTCTTTCAATAAATAGGGATTTGGTTCAACATCAGATCATTTGGGCTTCACTGCAGGAGCAGGATCTTTTAGTAGAGAGGGTCAACCTTTAGGCTGGGTTGCACCATCTTTAATTTTAACAAACGTCAAAAGTCTATCAAACGCCATACAAAAACACCGGTTATGGATATAGTCACGGTTCAAATCAGGTGGTGCAACTCAGCCTTTGTAATAATAACCACCAGTTTTTAAAAAATTTAACAATAACGGGAAGCGCCAGTTTTTAACTATAATGGGAAGGTCTTGGCCTGCAACTCACCTGATTGGAAGTGATGATCAGGTCAAGGAACTCAACCTCACCCTGACTCTTCCACCATAGAAGAACTGGCTATGTTACCTACAACTGTCGAAACACAACAATGTTACATTGTTGTTATGGCGACAGTCCTAGGTACTCGTAAGATGGTAGGATAGCCAGGTGGATTTAGAACAAAGGTTCCTACCTTAATAATATAATATCTTAACCAGGAATATTATGGATATCCGTAACCGTAACCGAAACTTTCGGATATCTGAAATAAAAAAATATCCGTAACCGTAACCTACTTAAAGGTTTCGAATAGTTTCGGATGTAAATAGTTTAAATTGTTTTTTGTATAGCATTATATGATTTACCTTTATAATGCCATCTAAGTATCAATTTAATTTTTTTATTACTTTTTATTCAATGTTAAGTGTGCGGCCATGAATGAACCGTGTTGGACAACTATTGCAAATTGCATTCTAAAGCACAGATATCCGTAACCGTAACCGAAACCGGTATAATATTACTCCTATATCCGTAACCGTATCCATAACCGAAACTACATATCCATAACATCCCTAATCTCAACGTCCTTAATGTAACAATGTATTCGTGAGTTAGTGACTAATTAAATGAGAGGATCTAACGACCCTTGTCATGGAAAAATAGTAGACAGGTTCTAAGCGTTGCGTGTATCAGATTTCTAGGAAGATCTAATCCTAATTCCTACCTTATTATTCTTGGGATAAATATAGCTGAGATTAACGATGTCTTGCGAAGTTTATGTTCTGAGAAAATAGTAAATATTTAATACAATACGGTGGATATTTTATTATGGCTCCATTTTACTTTGCCATGGTAAAGTAAATAGGTAGATTTTAAACTGTAAAATAACTTTAAACGTAATGTAGACATTTCTCCCACTTAGTGGACCGACGATCTGGTAAAGGACCAGGCGTTGTGGAAATCTATGCGGGAGGACTTTATCCAGCTGTGGACGTCATTTGACTGAAAATAACAAATTAATAATCATAATTTAAGCCACAGAACGTCCATTGCTGAACATAAGCCACCCCCAATGACTGCCACATCGCCCGGCTGGTGGCCTGTTGGCTGAAACGAACGAACGAACGATTTGTCGAAGAGAAATACTAAGGGTTCGGTTAATATTTTCATTGAATAATTTTTCCGACAAGGGTGTCAAATTGACTGACATGTTTATTGTATAGTACAGTCCACTATGAAAATTAGCTGTTGTTTGTTTCAACTACCTATTTTAAAGTTTTTTGACACTTTCTAAGTGTTGAATTTTATGGAATTGGGAAAGAAGCGAATTTAAGCGTTCATGAGCAGACATTGCAGTTGAATATTCAAGTTCTGAATTTGATTATTGATGAATAATAAAATAAATCCTACTAGCTCGATTGATGGTTTCATTTAATTTATTTAAACCAGGTTACCAATAATAATATTTTTTCGTTAATTTATGAAAATATCAAATTAGCCCGTAATCCTGAATCCTGATATATAAAGTTAGCCTATTAATTTAACACATGTACTACTGTACTCAGTGTTGCACTATCAAATGCAATTGACGCGCCTCTATGCCAGGGTTTTTATGTTCCTGGTCAGGCTATAGATAGTTTAAATTGTTTTTTGTATAGCATTATATGATTTACCTTTATAATGCCATCTAAGTATCAATTTAATTTTTTTATTACTTTTTATTCAATGTTAAGTGTGCGGCCATGAATGAACCGTGTTGGACAACTATTGCAAATTGCATTCTAAAGCACAGATATCCGTAACCGTAACCGAAACCGGTATAATATTACTCCTATATCCGTAACCGTATCCATAACCGAAACTACATATCCATAACATCCCTAATCTCAACGTCCTTAATGTAACAATGTATTCGTGAGTTAGTGACTAATTAAATGAGAGGATCTAACGACCCTTGTCATGGAAAAATACTAGACAGGTTCTAAGCGTTGCGTGTATCAGATTTCTAGGAAGATCTAATCCAAATTCTTATCTCATTATTCTTAGGATAAATATAGCTGAGATTAACGATGTCTTGCGAAGTTTATGTTCTGAGAAAATAGTAAATGTTTAATACAATACGGTGGATATTTTATTATGGCTCCATTTTACTTAGCTTAACATGGTAAAGTAAATAGGAAGATTTTAAACTGTAAAACGTAATGTAGATATTTCTTCTCGGTGGACCGACGACCTAGTAAAAGACCAGGTATTGTGGAAATCTATGCGGGAGGCCTTTGTCCAGCAGTGGACGTCGTCTTTTAATTTTGACTGAAACGTACAAATAATCATCATTTCAGCCACAAGACGTCCACTGCGGAACATAGGCCTCCCTCAATGATTTCCACATCCATCCAGCACCTTCCTGCTACCTTTATGAGGTCGTCAGTCCACCTACTAACGAACGAAATGAATTAATAAGTAAACTACTATGACACAGCTGGATTGCATTAGTTATACCTGCTCTGAACGCGTTTAATTAAAGTTTTTAATGAACTAATTAGGGACCCGGTTTTAGCTTACATTTTGCGGCAAAAAACTTGCCAAACATACTCCGGGGAGACCGTCACTTTTTATGACACTTTTTATTTTTATTTTGCGTCCGTGTTAAAATTTATAAACTGTTTTATTTTGCTTTTACATTTCTCTGGCAGACGCGCTAATTATCTTATGCTAATTTAAAAGATTGAGGTTAGTAATTAAAGTTTAATATGGAGTGCTTTTTTAAGAACAAATAACATTACTTCACATAAGCTTAAAGACACTCATTCGTTATTACTTTTAATTCGATTAATCGTATTATGTTCAACATAGATAAGTATGATAATATTTGGTGCCAATCTTTAGTAAATAATTAAATTATTATAATGAAATAAACAGTGTTAGTTGGTGGTTGGAATTGATAGAGGTGGTATATACTCGTACATACTTAATTGCTCTTACCTATTTGCTTTGCCCAAATTACTAATAGTCCCGTTAGCCCCTCGTGTTAAGCTAAATAAGCTTGTGTTACGAGTGGGCTCACCACAATAGTCGAGCGGCGGTGGGATTCGAACCCGCGTTCCTCGGATCTCGAGTCGGCCACTCTGACCCCTTCACCGTTCGGCTATCGTGGCACCAATTTAAAGAAGTTACAATAAAAAGAAACAGCACACTTTAATGTCCCCGTAAATGTATGGAATTTGTACGAAATGAACACGGTTGAGATTGTTATCTGCCTTGACTTCCAAAGCTATTGTGTCATTAATGTGTTCACGCTTTAGCCTCCTGGAATTAATATACAAATCGCGTGATAGTGGAGACGATTTTGAAGGGGACTGAAATCTGATATCAATTTTATAAAAAAACTAGCGACTGGCCGCGACTTCGTACGCGTGGGTCCCGTTTTACCCCCTTAGGGGTGGAGTTTCGTAAAATCCTTTCTTAGCGGATGCCTACGTCATAACATCTACCTGTATGCCAAATTTCAGCCCGATCTGTCCAGTGGTTTAGGCTGTGCGTTGATAGATCACTGTGTCAGTCAGTCAGACAGTCACCTTTGAGTTTTATGAAAAAAAAATTGCGGTCGCTCGCGACTTCGTACGCGTGGACCCCGTTTTACCCTCTTAGGTGTTGAATTTAGCAAAATCCCGCCTTAGTGAGCATCTACGTTCTAAAAGGAACCCCCATGTAAAAGAGACTCCTAGAATCTGTCGTCTGTCCACCATATGGGTGAACGTCCTACGCTGCGCATTCCAGTACGAACCTTCACTTCAGAAATACTTTAGCACAATTATTAATACAGACGGGATTGCTACCATGTACCTTAATTTTGAGTTTCCGATATTTCAGCACTGTTCTTCAGTAATAACAGTTTTGTTAGTGAGCATGAAAGTTTAAATCTTTAGCACGAAATATCAATATTAAAAGAATTACATTTTCATATCATTATTATGTCTTGGTCGACGTTATCTTCGGTACCTCCCTAGACATTTAGAGAGGCTTAAAGCCTTAATATCAATCTAAAATTCTGTTTCGGTACTATTCAAAAATTCCGTTTCGACAGCCGACATTAAAGCGAATCGGATCCTGTTAGAGCTAGGATTATGGAGAACTTAATAAGCCATGTATGGTGTCTGTTTCTACAGAAGAAGAAGTAGGTATTCGAGGGTAATGCTGTTAAAAGGAAGAAAACAAAATCGAATAAAAAAATAGACCAAAGTACTTATTAAACGAAAAAGATACGTTAGTACCGCGGGCTAAGTCAGGACAGCGCCATCTTGTTTTCAAAAGATATATTAACTTAGTAATAGGAACGTCATTGACGTTCGAACAACGTCCACCCTGGTAGACAGGAAGAGAAAACCTGTTTTTGAGGATATATTTTTTTAAACAAACTGAAACTAAAATCATGAAACAATTAGGTACAAGGCAATTATAATATTGTTTTAACTGAAACGATGGACATCTCAATATTTAAAATTAGAAGTAGAAATCCCAATTTTAAGGAGTTTGGTGGTCATCAGGCTAAATTAGTTCCAAAAAGGTTTAAGAACCGGTTAAACTCGATATTCTAAAATGTGCCTATTAATACTCGCTTAACAACTTCAGTCTCATCTAAATTAATCCTACCCCACTGGGACACGACACTAAACTAGGTCGTGTTTTCCTTTTAGTTTTAGCAAAAACTCCTCCAAAGTCCCGTTTATTCTGTTTCGTAATAAAATTCGAACTTCAACAGATTCTATTACAGGAACCAAATTAAGGGGAGAAATTTGTGACTGCCTTGAACACCTTTTGTGAACGTTTACGTTGAACGTGTAAATAGGCGTTGTGCTAAACTACAGAGACGTACTAGGGAGTGTAAATAAATGAAGTAATGTCGGGAGAGGCGACGGAGGGAGAAATATACATCCAGTAGCTTACATTAAATAAATTTATTGTGTGGTATAGACCCCCCACCGACGATCTGGTGAAGGTTGCGGGAGGTGCAAGGAGAGGCCGTTGTCCAGCACTGGACGTCATTTGGCTGAAACGAAACGAAAGATTAAACGTCATCGCTAGCGAGTGCGTTAAAAAATCTATGAAGATTTTAGTGCTGCTCTCAAGTACTAAAATCTTCATAGTATTTTAGACCGCTAGGGGCGTTGTACAGTCTGTTAAACATTTTGTACGCACTCCTTAACCAACCAGTCCGTTTAAAAATTCATGGTAGAGCTAAGCCTATGGTAAATGGTTTAGTTGATAAAAGCATCAAACTTGCACTTTTATCCCCTTCTAAAGTGGGTAGTGAAATGTTTTACTACCCGCATTAAAAGTTTCAACAAACATACAAATAATTAAGGAAGTAGCCTTGTTTTGCTGAACTGGCTTCGCTACTTTCCTAATTCTCAATCAATTACGTCTAATCAGCGATTAACCCAGTCTGAAGGTGGTTCGATGTTTTCTTTTACCTCACCTGTTTGCTCGGAATAGTGATGTAGGAGTATCGACGTCGATATATCGATATATTGATTCTTATTTATTCTTTTGGCGTCAGTTTCCCCGAAACTGAAAATCTAAAGCTGGGTTGCACCATCTTACTTTAACTTTGACAAGCGTCAAAAGTCTGACAAAATCCATACAAAAAGCACCGGTTATCGTTATAGTTACGGTCAAAGTAAGATGGTGCAATTCAGCCTAAGTATTTTCAAATTTCCTGTTTGGTTAAAACATTGCTGGCTTGCGTCAACTTGATTGAAGATATAGCATTGCGTGCTTCGGGGGAAACGTTACACTGTGAGACCTATTTATGGGTCACCTTTTTTCACCTTTGGCGGGTGACACAATCTAACTTAAGGTGTGAACTCCATTGTTACATCCCTAACGGAAGAGAGACTATACAGGGTGTTAGGTAAATGAGTATATGAGCCGACACTAGCCCATGTTAACATATGTATATAAACGGTATGGTGAAACCGAAATTTTATATCATCATTTTATTTTTTTAAATGTTCATTCATACAAAATAAAATTTATAAAATCAGATTTGTATGAAAATTAAAATTATTAAAATGATGATATCAATTTTCTGACTTCACCATACCATTTATATGCTTATGTTAACCTGGGCTAGACAGTGTCACTCATGTACCCATTTACCTAACACCCTGTATTAAAATGTAGACTATTTGGCGCCATTAGTCTAGCCTGAGCGAGTGTAGGCGGTTTTCCTAATGTGGTCCATATTGGTTCAATCTAGCGTGTAGGCGGGCTCTTCCTCTTGGCCTTTTCTCTTCGATTTTGCGCATTACAAGAAGCTTTACATGGATATGTCTGTCTTTCCTGGCCTACGGCCAAATTAAGTAACATAGGGTTTAGTCTTCAATACATCAAATATGGTTATTGTGATACTTGAATCAAAATTACGGTGGTCTCATTTGATTGTTTACTATATTTATTTATGTTTCCTAAGTGCCAAAACAGATCGTCGTCTCTCTTGCTTGACCCTAGTTATAAGCTCACAAGATAGAAGAATACATTTCATCGTATACAGCTTTATCGTCATTCTCACGACAAAAGCAATGATAGACTCATAAATTATCGACGGACAATCGAATTGTCGGACAACACTAGCCGAAAATACAAATTCCCCAACTTTTCACCTCAGGGACCAGGTAGCAATTACGTCTCTGGCCCGGGATTATCCGAATATTTGTTTAACATAATTCGTTTGCGCTTGTATTTTTCTTTTTCCGTTTGCGGAACGGATTAAGGATTTTATAGCCAAGAATTTTACGGTATCTGAGTGTAATGAGAGAAATGTGGCGTGTTTTTTGTGGCGATGTAATCTGTAGGGATGCTAAACGTTAAAGTTACTTTTATGTTTGAAAGACAAAAACGGGACCGCTCAGTGTGGAATGTGACAGCATGTATCATTCGTAAAGAGAATGAATGTTGGATTTTACTCAAATACTTTTTGATTTTCATTTGAAACCTTTTGCGATGGCTTCAGCTGCAATCCTTGTTACATGCAAACATTTGAAAAATTTGGGACTACGAGTAATAGTTTGTTACTTGCTTGATCTATCATCAGTCGGTCTACGAATCACACCTTAGTAAGGGCGGGGACTTTTGCTATGTTTACCTCCAAACTAATCTAAATAAAGTCCCGAAGTCAAAAATTGTGTTCCACGGATTTCCATCTATAATGCTTTATTGACTGGACTATACGTTCTGTCTGCGTACAACATTTTGAACCAACGCTAAAGGATTAATATAACTGTATATTAAAAAAATATCACTCGAAATAGGATCATGTGTATTAAATTTTGTAGTTTTTTTTTATAATTTTTGGCATGATACATGTTTCGAAATCAATTCGTACTAACGTTACGTATATTTTATGTTTATGGTATAAACGGGCCAGTTACTCTGTCTGTCTGTCGCTTTGTTATCTCTCACGGTACGAGTATAACCACTAAACAGATTCCAATGAAATTTAGTGTAGATATAGTTTCGGGCCCAGGGAAAATACATACAACAAGGATAGTTCTTATCCGAGTTTTTGAAAGAAGTTGAGTTTTTTTCTATAACAGCCGAAGCCGCGAGCAAAAGCTAGTATCACCTAAACGTAAAATAATAACTCTCAATTTTATTTTCAGGTAAAACACGTCGGTGGAAGTGGCAACATCAATTTATTCATATCAGGTAAAATGAACTTTTCAGAGTTGTGACCTTTATCGTGGCTCCCTCGTCCGTCTGATGTTGATTGGCAGTTGGATTTGTAGAATATTTTATCAAAGTAAATTACTGAACTTCAGACATTAGGGTAGGAACAGCGAAATTTGAACATTTTATTGCAGTCAACCATATTTTAAGAGTTCTGAAGTTAGACCATTCCCTCGGTGTTAGGACGTTTTAAATCTAAAAACGTTGTAACGTTCGATTTGGGATAAGTAAAAATTCTGGTAAGAAGAAAAAGACAAAATAGAAAAAGATACAAACGAAGATAACGCGTACCAAAACGCAGCGTAGGACGTCCACCCACAAGGTGGACCGACGACATCATAAAGGTAGCAGGAAGGCGCTGGACGCAGGCCGCTACCAACCGGGCAGCATGGAAAGCATTGGGGGAGGCCTATGTTCAGCAGTGGACCTCCTATGGCTGAGATGATGATGATGAGAAAAAGACATCATACTTACACTTAAGTTAGATGGTAATAAAAAGGCTTGTCATCTAAAACAATGGTTCCAAATATTAATTTGGGTTGTTTTTCCGATTCTAAGAATAGATGAAATCTTAGTTACAAAGATTGTTTTGTTTTGTGGAAAAACAATATTTTTATCTTTTAGCAAAGGCCAAAAGAATATCTTTGAGAAAACCAAAAATGTTTTCTGGGAGTTCTATTGTGTAAGGATGTAACGTTGGAAAAAACTTTCGGTGAATACCTCCTAATTGCAAGCCAGTCAAAGATCCTGAAAATTCAGCGAATTCAGAAAAAGTTCCTTGTAGAAAACCAGTGGATTTTTTTCCTGGAAAAATTCACGTTTATTTAATTCGGGGTAGCACTTGAAGCTTAGTTGAGTGTCTGCTAAATTTTCTCGCAAACCTACATGCCCATGAAGATTGGTACTGGTGAAGTAGAAACACTACCTGCTACTACTATAGGTTTAGTGATAGTGACATGATATTTTGACATTATAGAGCATACGAATCTGAAGTCTCGCTGAAGTTTGACATCCCAAAAACACCCTCCTGTATTACTCCCATACCTCAGGAACTGACTGACCTGTAGTGTGATGTTTGATTTTAAATCTGTGATTTAAGATTATATTACGAGTATATGTACTTAAGAATATGGTAAGGCATAATGGTCAAGGTTCGAAGTTGAACCAATCAGAATTAACCCATTTAGACCGATAATTATTTTTGTAAATAAAAAATGATTTTTCAGTAATTACTTACAAAAGGAAACATAAAAATCATGTAAAAAATATTTAAAAAAATAATCCATAAAAAGGGGGCCGTGGGGAGCCCGTACCATATAGGGTACAGTAGGTCTATAATATGCATGCAAAACATAGTAATTGTTCAAAGAAGGTTTTTATTTATTTTTGTATGATATAAAATAAAAATAAAATCACATAATCACCAATATTACTCTTGGCATAGCTTGTAAGACGTTTTATGTGACACTAACCACATTTGGTTCGTTTTTCCTACCTTCCCCCAAGTTAGTGAGCATAGCTGAAGAAGACCTGGCTTCTTATGACTTGTTATGTTTATTGCTATCANTGACAGACGGACAGACGGACAGACGGACAGACGGACAGACGGACAGACGGACAGACGGACAGACGGACATGACGAAACTATAAGGGTTCCGTTTTTGCCATTTTGGCTACGGAACCCTAAAAACCAGGTACAGTGTGTACCTACCTACCAATTTATTTTATTGACCATCTTGTTAAATTACAAAATGCATTTATCAACAATGTTGACTGAATATTATACAGGGTGTTAGGTAAATGGGTATATGAGCCGACACTAGCCCATGTTAACATGGGCATATAAATGGTATGGTGAAGTCAGAAAATTTATATCTTCATTTTAATTATTTTAATTTTCATACAAATCGGATTTTATAAAATTTATTTTGAATGTATAAGCATGAACGTATAAATGTATAAGCGCGACGCGACGTTTCGTGTTGACTAACCTAAATATTTCTAGAATCAAGAATTAGCAACTAGCTAGCACAAAATATGAAACAAAACCAGTGTCAAAACGTGTAAAGGCGTACGAATTATCAACCAACATCCTGGGGTGGGCACTAGACCATTCTGGGGTGGACCCGGCCCACGGTTTTTCGTTCGTTTCAGCCGAAAGACATCCACTGCTGGACAAAGGCCTTCCTCAAGGATTTCTACAAAGACCGGTCCTGCGCCGCTCGCATCCAGGCACCTCCCGCGACCTTCACCAAATCGTCGGTCCACCTAAAGCCTGGTCCGTGAGCACGTAGAATTTTGTCCAATGATCCCAAGCTACCCATCCTTATCGCTCGCGCGTAATTATGTTGCTGTCGCGCTCGCACACTCACTGCAGGCGCCGCCCGTCGCACAGTCGCGACAGCAATATAATTACGCGCGAGCGATAAGGATGGGTAGCTTGGGGTCATTGGACAAAATTCTACGTGCTCACGGACCAGGCTTTAGTAGGAGGCCTGCTCACGCACGCTACGTCTTCCGGCTCATGGTCGCCACTCAAAACTTTTCTGTCCCAACGGCCATCGTCTCTACGAGCTATGTGCCCCGCCCACTGCCACTTGATTTTAGCAATTCTGCGAGCTATGTCGGTCACTTTGGTTCTCCTGCGGATCTCCTCATTTCTGTTTCGATCACGCAAGGAAACTCCGAGCATAGCCCGCTCTATCGCCCTTTGGGTGACCTTGAGCCTTCTTATGAGGTAGTAAACGACCACGTTTCAGATCGATATACCATCACTGGCATCACACACTGGTCAAAGACTTTTGTCTTAAGACAGAGAATTGTATACTAGTCTATTAAATAATTACTAATACACATCAACCATGCTTCCCGTTAATAACCCTCCACGGAATCTTTTTTGTATTATTGTAGTGTGCATTTGGTGCATGTGCACTCATGGATACACAAACCTTAGAGGAAGCATGCATACATTAACTATAAACGAATAGAACGTACGGTGTGGGGCGCGTCTTCGTGAATGACACTATTTGTATGTACTGATGGACAACGTCGTCTTCGCTGAAATCGCGCAGTTTATTTTGTTGCTCCTGAAATTATTAAAGCCACTAAAAGCCTGCGTAGAGGTACTGAGGCAGCAATGATTTGGATAAAAGCAATTAACTCTCTCACTCACCAGACGTAGATGTGTGCTGTTTTCTTAAATTCGTTAAAATAAACCAAGCAAAGAGTTAAAGCTCGAAAAAAGAGCGCTTGCTAGTTTGTGGTAAAATTTTCTATTGACACCTTTAGCCAAAATATTATCAACACATTGGTAAGTACATTAATAAAAATATTTTTAAGTTTAAAACAATTTAATTAAATACATAAGTAGTTTGGTCTTTGTCCAGTGTCGTTTTATAAAAAATCATTTAGAAAGCTTTAAAGTCCACCGTAATAAGTTCCAAAGCCATGACAAATCCATGATAAAATTGAGCCGCATTAACATTGTGCAGGAAGTACCTATACTTTATCTAAGTAATTACAGGGTTAATTGTAAAACACCAGTAATCTAGTATTTTTTTCATACAACAGGGATGTTTCCTGGGTAATAAAGCAAGAGTTTGAATTAGTCAGTCGGTTAACTTATCAAATAATATTCGAAAGGTATTTTTAACTTTTTCAAAATAATGAAAATTTAAAGAGGTAAAGCGCGTCAAAGTTCAAAAGAAAAGACCCGTGACGTCAAAGAGTGCTTAAAAGTGTAGCACTTTGTGATGTCACGAGGAACTTCAACGCTTCATAACTTCATAATTACTTGTTGGATTGACAAATAAAAAAAATACGAGTCCAATATTTTTTGATAATATAATTAACGGACTAAGTTATTTTTAAGGAAACTAGCCTATTGAAATAAATAAGTATTACTTAATTGATCGCTCTAATGAAAATCGCCAACACTTATGTTAAACAAAATGAGCATCACATCGTTATTTCGTCGTTGAATGAGATAGGATAGGACTAACAAATATCCCGACTGTAGAAATGTAGGTACCGATTCCAGCTACCTACCCATTTCCGTTTTTCTCTCGCTCTCATCAAATGGTGATTTCTTGCGATAAAACGAGACGACATGACCGGAAATGGGTAGCTGGAACTGTGACCCATAGTACCTACTATGAAAACTTGAAAAATGTTTTTGATATAAGTACCTAATAGGTTTTCTTTGTTATGTATTGATATAATTATGTTAAAGCCTGGTCCGTGAGCACGTAGAATTTTGTCCAATGACCCCAAGCTACCCATCCTTATCGCTCGCGCGTAATTATATTGCTATCGCGACTGTGCGACGCGCGCCCGCAGTGAGTGTGCGAGCGCGACAGCAACATTATTACGCGCGAGCGATAAGGAAGGGTAGCTTGGGGTCATTGGACAAAATTCTACGTGCTCACGGACCAGGCTTTTAAACTCGTAGAACAAATGTTGATGTACCCACTATTCAGCTATCTATTGCTGCAAAGTTACAGGTGTTTTACAATTAATAACCCTGTATTGTATATGTATAATTTGATGACCTCTTCAAAAAGCTGGCACCCGTTTTTATTCTAATGAATCAAGCATAAAGCTTCTTCACACAATTTATAAATCAATTTTATTAATGAAAAAGTTGTCGGAATTACAAACATTTTTGCATAGGTACCACTATAATTCAAACACAGCAGATCACATTTATCGTCGTTTCAATAATAATAATAATACAAGAATCTTTTCTATTACATAAGGCTGCAACGACAAGCTATGAACTACATTCGACAATTAAACAGGTAAGTATAAAATTCAAGCTATGAAGGTCACATCCAGCAGACATTGTGCAGATCTAATAGAGATTTTATTTATGTTTTGAATTTGAACATTATAAAGTTACATTATTTTTGTTTTTTTTTTGTTGCAAATGTAGGGACTTTTGGGTCCAATCTACGCTGGCCACAAATGATCTGCTGGGTGTGACCCTATAATACTATATAAATTGCGCTTCGTCCAGTACTTCGCCCTCAGTAAGGACTTTACACACGCTGACTTTACGGAAAGTTATACCTATAGTCCGATTTTTAATTCGACGGAATTCTGACAGCTGTCATTTTTTGACAATTCAGATGTAATAAGCCTTTTTTGCTTTGAATTATTAATAAATAATATGAAATGAAATTTCATCAAGTACAATTTACAAGAATGAACTATTTTTTGTTTTGTGAATTCAATGAACACTAATTATTATGTACATTTTAGAGATTAAATAGAAAAAAACGTGTTTTTAACGTAGTAAAACAACATATTATCATAAACGAAAATATGTATTGATCATCAATCATCATTATCGTCATCATAATCAACTTGGATTATACAATTGGCATCTTGTTAAGTTGATTATTTTATGAAGCTAAGATTTTATTAACAAAAGGATTTTCATAAAAAAGGTTTGTAACCCATGGATTATTGGCCAGGGAGACCAGTAATAGAAAAATAATTTCCCAATTTTTTTTGTAACTTCAAAAGTATGATAACAAAAATTCAAATAACCATTTTGAAATGATCGGTACATTTTTAAGCCTTAGTTTTTCAAGTTAAACCTTAAATTCAAGAAAGGATTATTTTTTAATTTATGAAAATGCTCTCCATTCTTAGTGGGAATGTTTCAGTGTTGACAACACTTCTGAAATGTCAAAATTCCGTCGAATTAAAAATCAGAGTTTAGTATAGTTATCGAAGTGGATCGATGCCACTTGCCGCGCGGTGAGCAGTTAAACCGTCGCTATACCAATTACCGTGTGTAAAGGCCCCGAGTTATAACTAAAGGCCCTAAGGCCTGAATCTCTGAAAACGCACACTTAGGGTCACCCCTCAGTCTGCACTTTCCTTTCCGCCCTTCCGAGCACACAGTTGTTCTCATTAAATGTGCGTTTGATTCGATTGACACCAATCTCTTATTGATACTCTAAACTAAACATACACAATAGAAGTCAGCCTTTGAGCGGTGTACGAAAGGCCATCCTGGGATTATTATCAACTAAGTAAAATCGGTTCAAGTTAGCGTGAAAGCTACAATATTGCACGCCGGACCGTGGTCGGAGTGCCCAGTGCGAGTTTTAATCGATACTCGGTATCGCTGACGCGTTTTTGTATGGAGCGTTGTTGCCGCGTCGTATCGCAAACAAACTCGTGCTGGGCTCTCGCATGCGCTGTCGTCGCGGACGAATAACCTATGACAACGAATATTGCTAGTTGGGAAGAGTGATCCTCGTGGGGCGGGCTCAGCACACGCAGCCGCCCTCGCCGCCCTCCTGTTCCGCGCCCAGCGGCGCCTGCGTCTGCAGGTCCACGGCTGTGCTGCGAGTTAAGGAACCCAACCATCACAACATCGATACGCTATGTACACACGGCCACAGTGTTAGCTATCCATTTCCGTTTTTGCTCTCGCTCTCATCAAATGGTCTTTGCGATAGAACGAGACGACATGACCGGCAATGGGCAGTTAACACTGTTGCCGATAGTACACACTATACGCACGAATAAACATCGTTCTCGTTATGGCATGCTCATCGTTTTGAAATTAAAAACGATTTAGACGCAAAATGTCAAAAGCGCAAAATGTGAAATCCATAAAAAAAATATTAATTTATGATATTTTTATTCTGTTATGGGCTGATTTTTCAATCCTCGGATAACTTATAACTGAAGAATAATTTTGGCACAATGACAGTTTTAGCATGGGAAATATGTCAAAATGACAAGGTTATTCTTCAGTTAAAATATATCTGACGATTGAAAAATCAGCCGTAAATTAAATTTTGTTGATTAGTTTAACCGCTGAGTTAATAAAATAAAGTATTAGTTAGGTTTTAGGTTAGGTTTAGGATTTTTATGGATTTGTCATTTTGCGCCTCAATCCATTATACCTACAAAAGCGTATATCCTTTGTGGGAGTAGTGTAGTGTCGAAGTAAAGTCATGTCGATATTCAGTAGTGTCGGAGTAACGTAATGTCGAAGTAACGTTTGTCGGAGTAGAAATTTCCAGCCTATACCTGGCTAAATGTGTACACGAATTCCTATACTATTTACGGATCAAATTGGGCCTGAACTGTTTCATACTTTAAGCTTCCTGGATCTCTTAGAAACCTATGCACTATAACTTATTCGTATATGTAAAAGAAATTAAAAGTAGGCTTTATATTACGTAGTATAAAACAGCCGCTTTTCGCTATCTATATCCCTATGTAAGTATGCTTCAATCTTCAAACTACGAATTTTGATGCGGTATTTTTTAAATAGATATGAATGATTCAAAAGGATGGTTTTTAAGTATAATACATAGTACATTGGTTCGGCCAAACCACCAACGTGTGCAGCTCGCGTGCGGGATGGGAATCCTACTGATCGCCATCGCCATCGCGCAAGCGGGCAGCACGCGTTGGTTTGGCCGAACCTTAAAGCACGCCGATTCCAGAGCTACTAGTAGTATCCACGCAAATGTCAACTTTCTGATTTGTTATACGATGTATGTTTTGAACCTGAGACTGCGGCAACCTACCTTGTCTTAAATGATAGTTGTTCCACAAAAACGTATTTTGAATGCTAATAATCAACTATAGACTATAGATACTAGCTGGTAGGTAGGACAAAGGAAACCTGTATGATTTTATTGATGGATGTACTCCCAAACATGAAATGGATTGGGCAAACCCCTTCGTTGATTTGGCCCTCTTGCCTATCTGATTCAGACTCCATGATCTTTTTTGTAAATAAGTATATTTTAGCAGTAGCATAGCGTGCCTTAAATGGGCGCTGTACCAAAATTTGTTGGGGGCACTTTCATCTAAAAAGGTCATTAGAAAGGGATCAACGGAAACATTTTTATTCAGAAAGAATTAACCTTCACGCGAAGCCCCTAAGTTGCCTACTGGAAGCAACAGTAGCTTGGAGGCCCCGTAACATTGACATGGTAGCTACGTCCCTGATGCTTAGGTGTGACATGACAGCATTTACATCGCCAGGCTGCCTGTCCAGTGAAGCGGCAGCCAATAGGAAAGCGCACAGACGGCCGCTCCGTGAGCGGTGTTTCAAACAATTCCATAGGTTAAAGATGGCAAAGCTCCGCTTCTTTCCTATCTGCTCCGCTCCAGTAGACAGCCAAACTCTACAGGGTTGTTTGTTGCGAAATCTTAAGCAGAATTTATTAAAATAATGTTTGGCCAATACAATCAGTCTTTCTGACACTTGACTCATTAAAACCTGCCCGGAATCCTGTCAAGCTTGGAAAAAAACACTGTAACGAAATTGATTATGTACTAACATCTAATGGCATGTATTTCTGTGAAATAAATGAATTTGAATTTGATATAACCTGGAGGCCAAGCTCTTTAATATTACTACTTACTTAGGCTGGGTTGCACCCCCTTACTTTAACTTTAACAAACGTCAAAAATCTATCAAACTCCATACAAAAAACACCGGTCATCGTTGTAGTTACGGTTAAAGTAGATGGTTCAACGCCTTAGATTGTTTTAGTCATGGTTTGTCGTGTCCAAATTAAAACAGCGAAACTTAAAATAACACAATATTAATTAGTGTTTTAATGGTTTTATTCCGAATGATATCAGCGTGATATTTACAAATCATAAGAAAGTCACAATTTTAAAATAATAGATAATTCAGTTTTTATTTTTACCAATTCTATGTTCCATATACTATGATACAATACGTACTATAGTAATTTATCAATTAAAAATCGATATTTCACTTAAAGAAATAAAGGATATTGGCTTTTTTGTTTATTCATTAATTATTTTCTACCATAATTATGGAACATACAACTGATGATTCGAAAAAAAACTGGTGTGTGTTTATTTAAAACCTCTCCTGTTTATGATAGTCGTATTTACTAAATAACAAAGCTGCATACATTTTATTGCAATATACCATGGAATAAAAAGTTATATAAACCTTAACATTTACTTATAAAAATAATTTATTTAAATAAGCATTACAATAATAATTATTTCACAAATATCAACTATAACTGAGGATAATAATATACGCTAATTCATTTCATAATGTGTAAATCGCTCTCGTAAAATATTGTTAACAAAGCATAATAAGGAATGATAGTTTAAAAACCGTGGTCAGATCTCGTTTATTCAAGAGTAGGCGCACACCGTTGATTTTTAGTTGGCCGATAGTTGTGCCCGATTTTAAATTGTATGAAGAATCGGCCAAATCGAATCGGCGTAGTGTGCGCACTCCCATACATGCCCATACTGATCAACTGCCCGACTAAACTATCGGCCGACGAAAAATCAACGGTGTGCGCCTACTCCAAATGTTTACAATTTAGATAACATTCAACTATACCATTTTTTCTTCATTATCTAAATCGGCAAACTCTCAATAAACTGTCTGCATGAACGTCCTGTTATATCGTAATGTAAGCTAGCAGTGATAAACTCACTAATCAGTAGGTATTTACGACAGATAAGATTTCACTCTTAAGCACTAAGTAAATAAATAATAGTTACTATCGTACAAGGACCGCGGCAGGTTTCAGAGACACTTAATTAAAATTATATAATTAATTACATCATATTACACAGTTGTAATTTTCATTTCGGGTGACGTTTCAAGGACCCAAAATTTTGAATAAAAAATAAAGAGAAAGTAATGGCCTCTTGAATTTCAATAACTTGATGGATTTTTACATTAAATTTATTAGGTACGTGAAACGTCCCGCGGTCAAGCGCTATATACAATACAACATAGGGTTAAACCTCGTCCACATTAGGGCAAATTTGTTTCGGCAACGTTGCGATTGCATGAACATAACAACATCAGGAAATCTCAAGATACGTGTCCGAAAATCATTTGATTTCAATCAACTAATGTGGACAATGCTTCGCTACACAGCGCTGCCAAGCTCTGCCACTGCGCAATAATTATTATAGTAAAATTAATAGTGTCAATATTGTGGTCATGTTTAAATTTTGACAAGTTTCACAATCGAATTACCATCAAAGTTTATTTGAAATGTTATGTATATTATTAATTATTCCACTTTGTTCAACTGGGTAAAAAAGTGGATGTTTAGTTTTTAGTGGCCTCATAACGATATTTATCACCACGGAACTATATTACCCAGGTGATATCACCCAAATGAACTGATTCGATTTTTTTTATTAACCTTGTGGACATTCATCACCCACATGAAGCATACTAATAAAAGCTTTCTAATTAACAGATAACATAATACTTGCTAAAAAACTATTATGACTTTATTTGTGAGCCATATAATGTGCCATACAATTAAAAATATGACATTAAACATGTTTCAAAGTGTCACCAGTTAGATCATCACTACGAGGTATAAAATTGTTAAACTATTTTTTATTTCCTGTAACAAATAAGTATACAAATTTTATTGAGTGATTAACATTAAACTAATTTAAATATTAAGCTGTCTGTTAATTTGAAAATTTCTTACATGCTTTTTAAGGGTGATAAAAGTCCCCATGTTTAATAAGAAAGTAGCATTTGTTCACCTAAGTGCATCAATTCCTAGGTGAACAAAGGCGAACGCTTTAGTCGAATCAATTTACTTGGAAGATGGCATAAGTCGAGTGAAATGGGTTCGACCCAGGTGATATGAGGACACTAAAAATTCCCTTCCCCGGGTTTTTAATGTCCCTTGTTATTTATTTTTGTTAAATATCTAAACAATCAGGTTTTACAAACATATTTACATCCACATCAGAGCCTCTTTAAAAGAATTACACCTTTGCAGAGTCACAGCACGTTCACTTAACTATACTTCTGGTTATGTACAGCATTCTCTAAATTAAATTTACATAAGTTAATTCCTTTATTAATATGATAACATTTTTAAGCTTCTGCGAATATGATAGATTTGTTTCGATAGAATATGTAAATCAAACATTTAGAAAATGCTATACAACAGCAGACCTAAAACCGCACCTAGCAATAGTGTTACTAGTTACTAGTATATCACACGAAACCCAAGCACGAGCCCCGTCTAAGAAGTGTCGGAACATAGTTCCGTAAATGTCAAAATATTGCGATGATGGACACGCATGCACCTATGTACAGTCGCAGAATGAAAAGGTTCGTCACCTTAGTGTCTGTTTTCGCTTGCACTAGGTACTGTAAGAGTCAAACCTGCCAACATAACAGTGCAAGAAACAGTGCTGCTAACATTTAAATACATATGACGTTTGCTAACGAATAAGGTTTTGCTTGTTTATTTTTCTATCCCATCAGTGCAATGCAATGATGACATTGACCAATTGACAATAGTTTTTTTTATTTAATGGAAATAATAATGGCAGGTTGAACCAACAAGAAGGTTTTAGTTTATCAATCATAATACTCTTCTTGACAAGATAAATCGTCAAACAACTTTGATCTGAATAATTTTGAACTTTACTAACGAACAGTTAAAGATTATTTTCTCTAACTCGAGATTATTCTGTAACATAGTTTCAAAAGGTAATATGTGCTCGCGGTTCGTTGAAGGAATCAATTTGAAAACTGACGAACCTTTTCATTCCGTGACTGTACTTTCGATAAAATAGCACGAACAACTCATTACACGAGTATTATGGCCTTAATGATTGGCAAGGGAATAGAAAAAATATGGTAAAGGGGAATGCGGCTGCGGTATGCCACTGACCGCACAGTGAGCGAAGTGCATAAGTTGCTGATAGTAATGCATCAGAACGTACAGTTTATTATAATAAAAAAGGTCAAGTTTAGTCACTTGCCAAGTGCAATCAACTCTACCTCATGTTATGCCACTCTAACATATCGACGGTCGATCTTGGACTGGCTCGAATAGTGTAGATTTACACATTCATACAGTTCTTCGGTGTTTTGTGAGGATTAAACTCCTAAGACATTACGAAAAAACACGAGAGCCATAAGTCAATGACAAAACTGTATATTGATTTTGATCGACAGAGGGCGCCACATGAAGTTTCAGTCTTAATTGACTTATTTAATATACATTTCGATAGAATATATATCACTTAACACGATTCCAAAATATCTCGATCCTCTAAAGCGAATGTAATCGTGCTTTTGTGTACATAAAGCGAACTTGTTTAACACGTACGACTATAGGTATGTATTTGTGATCCGATCCGAGCGGTTCTTTTTTACATTTAAGTAGGCTGACATAAATTAATCAAAAATTGATTAATAGATGTACGAGTATATTTGCTCCAAAGAGAAAATTCGAACACAATCAAAAATAGTATGCACGAATAAGATAATATGGATAAAAAATTGTCGGACCACACAAAAGTAGTAGGTAGTTTAATTCAAAGTCGACGGAAATGTGTTAACTAGAGAACTACACAGATTAACACTAAATCTAATATCACTGTAAAGACACACAAAAGCAGATTATTACACGTCCAAACCGCGCCGCGACGACCGGCTACCAATAATAGTGGTCAAATAAGTACCAAATTATGTCTCGGTTTCTGAATACGTCTTTTTAGGTTAAAACAACCAGAAGATTTCATTGTCCCTTTTCTGAATATATCAAAGTTGTCAGCATCAAAGATACGATAAAGCCTAGCGGTGACTTTTGTGGTTTGCGATCTGTCGCAACGTCGTTGTATCCTAACGAGTTTTACTGAACCACCACCACTTCAACGGGCGTAATAACTTATTTTGTATATTAGAACATAATAATGTACAGGCCACGCCACAAAACGTACGACAGCCTTTTCTTCGTTGCTAACATACTTTAAGGCTGGGTTGCACCAACATAGTTTAACTTTGACAAACTCAAAAATCTGTCAAACTCAATACAAATTGCACCGGTTATCGTTATTAGATAGTTAGGTGGTGCAACTCAGCCTAAGAGTTTAAAAATCAATATATCCAGCTTTAAGCAGCCAGAGGTTATTATCGGAATATGTAGTTTGTCTACTCTATACGTACCAACACTAGCCACTAGGGCTATTTCGACTTTCACGACTTTTAATTAAAGCTTGTTATCAAATTGAGCTTTTCCATATAACGCGGCAACGTAATTAAAAGCCCTACGTATTCCGATTTACAATGTCGGTTGGGGAGAAACATTATAACCAAAGGGAAGATCCGGCATGTGCTAACAAGCCCCTGACAACATGGCGAATGTCAGTGTCAGTGAGTGGATATTGCAAGTTTTATTGTATTTATAAATAATGAAAAGTGATGCCCGTGAACTTTGATTTTGTTTTTTAATTGTTCGTTTACCTTTTAAAATTAAAACAAAATATCCTAGAACGTCATTTGAGCGTCGCATAACGAGAAGCTTATGCCGTATCTCCCCTGTATGTTTTGATCTAAGTTTTTGGATGTGTCGCTGCGTTGTTTCGGTGGCGGCGGTGGCGGTGGCGGTGGCGGGGGCCGGCTAGCAGGCGCAGCCGCCGTCGGGCTCCTTGCTGTCTCCGGGCGCCTGTCGCAGGATCACCTCATGCACTGAGCACGCGCTGCATTAAGGAAACGAAAGGCACTCCACTGACGACGCCCGCTCTGACGAAGCACGCGAGCCCGATCGGTAAATCTTTGACTTCCAATTGGGTATTTGACGCTTATACTTTTTATGAACAGGGATGATGACTGGGTAATTAAATCGAAATTCTATTTAGTCCGTCAGACAGATAATTAGAAAATATTAGACTCATATTTTTTATTTTTTTCCATAATCCAATAATTACAGTATTATATTGAGTTGAAATGTCGCGTGACGTCACTTTTGAGTAAAAATTCTACTCAAGCGTGACGTATCGCGCCATTTCAACTCGATGTAGCACTGTTATTATTTAATTATGAAAGAAAATAAAATATATGAGTCTAACATTTTCTAATTATCTGTCTGGACGGACAAATAATTGAAATTTTGTCATCTAGCCTACTGTCAAGTGTCAAAACGACTCCCGTAGATTTTGTACGGCAATAAAAACCGATGATGTAACTATATTGCAAATTTTTATCGATTACTAAATCTTAATTTACAGTTGATTTAAAATTAATAGAGTTTTTAAAACGAGAATTAAGCGTTACTAAAAATAATTATGTTCTTTAGAATCATTGGCGAATAGTGTCAAATACCCAATTTTTAAATATTTTTTTTTATTTTAAACACAAAACGTCACTCGGAATTAATGTACTCTGTGACCGAACCGGGAACCGTGTGAATGATTTACAGAGCGGACTCATTTATTACATTAGAAAGCGTAAGTAGTTATATATTCGTATTTACAATAAAATACTTCATTATAAAAAGCGGCTGGGAATTTATGCTGTTTAGCTATCGTGTATGTTGAGTGCGATATTTAAGCGATATAAAAATGCAACATAAAAATGATATTGCTATAAATTTAATCAAAGCTATGCGTTTTGTTGTAATTATAGAAGACAAAACAAACAAATAAATTTATAATTTCACGATAATGCGGCAACGTTAATTTATAGTTTATTTATTATAGTATAATGAGCAGTTAATTTCATGTTCAATACTAACAGTAGACATAACTAAAACAAAACACAAGCCGTCAACGTCTACACAGCATTAGCGAAACAGCGCCTAGGTGTTATATCGTGATTCATGTAATGTAAGATACTTTTTTTCAGCGCTCCAGAAACTCTCCTATGCATATAAAAATAGCTAAATACTTGTAAAGGGATTTTTATAGAGGTTTGGCAGGTTTGGTTTTTAAATGGACAAGTTTCATGATGTTGAAAACATTAGATTTCATTGAATGGGATTACAATATAGACCAAAAATAATAAGGTTAAGTTATTTTTGAAATCCATCAAGAAATGGCTGAGAAATTAATTATTTAAATTACCTCCATATTTTCGCGTGGAACTTAAAAATAGGCGGTGCCGTGATGTCAGGCCACCTGTTCAAGTTTCAATCACAATGTCAAAGTCTTCTTTTTCTTTTTAAACATGGTCAGGTCTTGGATATGTCAAAAAAGGTTACACAATTTTACTAAGAATCTTGAGTGACCCTGGCTGAAAAATTAAAAACTAACTAGATTTAGAAAAAATGGATTTGTCAACAGCAGGATTTGCATTTGGACCAGTGGGTCTAGACAAAGTGCCATTATAATCGCAAACCAGTCGAAAAGTGGTCGAAAAGCCCCTTTTTTGTATGGAATTTGACGGATTCGATTTTCGATACGATCAAAAAGTGCGTTTTGTCTAGGGGGGCAGGGGTGATTTACTGTTTGTACTACGAATGACTGTCGTGACTACTTCGAATCAAAATGGCGCGAATTTTATTATGCGCATCTTTAGGGCCCTGTAACTTTTGTATTTGTAGAGATATATTCATGATTCTTTCACCATTATTATTAGTTTTACTTATATTCTCAAGTTTTATTAAAAGAAACATATTAGAAACTTGTCCATTCCTGACACTGTTTCTAGGGATTGTCAATTTGATGGTCGGCAGTAGTAGTCATACCCCCTTATTAATAAAAAGTTATACCTAGGATGAGCAATGGATTAAAATAACATTTTACGTTTTGCCATTGTCAGAAAAACGCTTGTAAATGTAATTAATGCAAGTTTATTTTGAAATTCGTGGTTCAATTCGCCAACCATTACGGTCCCTATTACGGTTGACATAATTTTCGTAACTTTTCGTTCCTCGGTTGAATGATATTCATGTGGCAGAGCTGTGGTTTCAACAAGAAGAAAGGAAGGAATATGGAAGTATTTTATTGATTTTATTGTACGCCTGTTTCCATGCATGTATTAAATGTGTAAACTTGTAATATTTTGTTACTAAGACTATGCTTGCTTATGCTTCTTAGATTTAAGACACCATGTTTCTTTGTAGTACAAATATGTACTTTATGATAAAAACGACATAGGAGAGTAACGGAACGTTGTGTTAAAAGATTTTTTTTTGTTTGACTATGTTCGCGTACGTAAAGTAGGTTTATTATGATGTTATATCACTTTAATATGTTACACACCATGTTAGATGCAACAAAACATTCAATTGAATTAAGTAACGACACTTAAAGCTGTATTCCGCTGTAAGCAAATGACCGGGGCCTTCGTTTGTGAGGCCGTCGCGGTAAGTCGCGCGACGCGGGCAATCCGCCCTTAGGCTCGGCACAAATGGGCCACCGACCACAGCCACCGGTGGCCAGCGACGGCGATTTAGCACACTTTTAATTAATATATTTTGTATAGACGCGCCTCACACGTGTATCCGGTGGCGGACACTCGCTACAGTAGTGTCCGCGACTCGCCACTATAGAAAATATATTAAAAAGTGTGTTAAGTCGCCGTCGCTGGACACCGGTGGCTGTGGTCGGTGGCCCACTTGCGCCGAGCCTTAGGGCTATATTTCACCGGGACACTATGGCGGCGCAACCAGTCGCCGACCAACAAAATGTATACAGCTTTGCGCAACCAAACGGACACCAGAGGTGGAATTGTGTAAAGCAATCGTAATCATTTGACAGTTCATAACGTACGATAAAGTCAGTTAAACAAAGCGTTTGACGGAATAATCGTACGTTATGAACTGTCAAATGATTACGATTGCTTTACACAATTCCACCTCTGGTGAGTAACTCTCTATAGAGCTGTATACATTTTGTTGGTAGCGGCGACTGGTTGCGCCGCCATGGTGTCCCGGTGANCCTGGTGAAATATAGCCCTTATGGGAGCACTCGGCAGCGACTCGCGCGACCAGCGACGGCCACGCAGCGGGCCTCGCCGGCACTACAAGCATTAGTAACGTAACTTTACTCACAACACACGTGTTAGCAGAACTAAACCGCCACCAAACCGGATCCGGAGGAGATCACCAGTTAAATTTAAATCACATAATGTCATCGTGGGAAATTAGCTACATACATTATGGTTAGTTCACGCACACTGAAAAAGTATTAATTCCGTATCACGTCAAGTACACTAATAAAATCTTTATAATATGAAAAATTGTTTCAAATACTATTTAATTTTCGTAAATTCTGTAGCTAACTTCACACGAGAAATCAAACCGTTAATGACGTCACACCAGTGGTTAATATCGCAACACACCGCGAACTGACAACGGAACAAAACTAGCAGGATGACGTGTACAACACATACAAATAATTACGTATATTAAGTGTCCATATGTGCGCGATGCGATCGATAGCGTGTCGCCTATGTGTATATAAAAATAATACCACTACGACGCCATTTATTCATTTTATTTTCGAAATTCGTTTAAGAGCACTCTATGCTCCGCAAATTGACATGCTATCGTGGAAAAACAAAGAGAAAGACAATTTTCTACGCGTTGTATAAATGTTTCTAAACATAATAATATTAGTAATCGCAGCAATTGTTGTTACTTAATCACTTTTATCGAAAAAAATTCACCAATATATTCGATAATTGATAGTTAAATAGACAGTTAATTTGCCAGGTAAACGACAAATTAATTTAGTCAATGTGCATATCTTTAAAAGTATAATACCGGCGGCGGCTGTTATGTGGCCTCGCGTCAACGCGCGCACGCGCCGAAGTGAGATCGAACGCTAAACCGCAAGCGTGACGTTGACGTCACCGTCTACTATATTATTTGTGAAAATGTATACTGCTCGCCAAATAAATCCGACGGTAAAAATATTTAAAACAACATATATGTCAATTATTTTTTTAATCGACTTTGCGAATCGAATCAAGTTTCTAAGTAATTAATAACGACTCAAGCGATACGTATAATAAACATACGACTGACTAATGAGGTTTAGACCTTTAGACGTTTAGACGTTGAATCGCGCAAAACGTACACACAGTCAATATTAGTGCGCGCAGTTTTTACCGAATGGCCCCGATGTGTTATTGGATAAATACATACACTACATACACGGCGTCCCAAAAATAGTGTCACGGAAGGATCCTGCATGCAATTTCATCATCAGTATAAACCACGAATATTTCTTATTTAATATGTTTCTGCATTTTTCGACTTTTAGTTTAGATGAGACTATTCTCGAGGCGTGTACGACGTAGCAATGGAATGGCGAAAGTGTTAGTGTCAGGTGAAAAGGATACTGTCTTCGGGAGGCTTGCTCTCCGCCGAGTCCATGCCGGGCAGCGCCGCCGCCACTCGCCGGAACAGCTGCAACACAACGCCCGCGAGTTACTTACAGGAACTACAAAGATCTAAATAAACTTATAAAAATACTCTTCTGCTATCCATACTTAACACCAACTAAAAAAAGAAGAACGGTCACGCCCCATACAAAAAAAACCCAGACCCGACAGAAACGAGACATACCTCAGTTTTTTTGTCATGTCTTAATTAGTTAAATTATATATTTTTTATATTCGAAATCTATGTTTAACACCAAAATATTACCCTTTGTTTTTGTTCAGGCGTTATACAAAAACTAATACAAAATGCCTATTAATCACCAAAATTGGTAAATGTATGTACCAAAATATCTATTACAGCTGCTATGGAATGTATCTAGGTGACCTGGAGATAATTACTCCCGTTGCGCGATGTATACCTGTTTGACGTTGTAGCCGGCCTTGGCGCTGGTCTCGATGAACATGACGTTGAGCTCCTTGGCCTTGCGGTCGCCGTCCTCGGTGGACACCTGCCGCTTGTCCGACAGGTCGGTCTTGTTGCCTACCAGCATGATGATCACGTCCGAGCCGCGCTCCGTACGCACGTCGTCGATCCACTTCGACGTCTGGTGGAATGAGTTTGCATCTGGACACAAAACATTGCATCGTGGAATTTGTGGACGTGAACCAAACGTAAAACGTGGCAGATGTGTTACATGTTTTTAAATTTATTGGATACCAGACGACGGATTAAATATAAACATACTTAAATACTTTATAAATACATCACATAATTATAGATAGAAAACACAAATACAAAAAATAAAGTTCATGCAAACAAATGTTTGTACTGTGCGGGAATCGAACCGACCTATGGCATAGTAGTCCACAACTCCACATATTTGCAGAAATATGGAAAACAAATTAATTTTGAAGTATTTCTTTGTCTTTTTAAGTACAGATTCCTAATAATTCATTCCGATAGCAAATCCTACATTGCATCTCGGAAAACAGAAATTACTGCATTAAATCTAAAAGTCTTGATAATCGTTGGCAATCCAGTGAATAAACGTTCTCGAGGCCAAACGGAAAATCGAATTTCTAACTCGTTTTCGTTTACTATCAGAATGCAAACTCGTTTGTTATGTCGCTGGTTTTATGAGCAATTATGAGGGTTTATCGCGTTATCTTCAGCGATAATATGAATACTGAATATTTATTCTGTTTACTGTTTTGAAAAATACGCGATTACTATTCAACGGCCTAGTTGCCGCGTGGACGCCAAGCGATTTGAAACGAAAACGACTACTCGGATACGTCATCAAATTAGCCACAACTGAAATAAACCATATAACTTCACTAAAACGCTTTTCGAACAGCATCAGTTAAACAAAACAAAGCTGTAGAGCAGGGGTCTCCAAACTACGGCCCGGGCCATATCCGGCCCGCCACTGCCATCAATCCGGCCCGCGACAGTAATTGAAATTTAACAAAAGCCTATGTTTGTATAGGTGGGCAGAAAAATTCAAATTGTTATGGCCCTTGCAACATACTGAAAAAAATATTATGGCCCCAAGGCTTCAAAGTTTGGAGACCTCTGCTGTAGAGCATACCGTTTTCTCTTTCGTGTACGAATGAAATAAGACCAGAAATAAGTTCACGACTTCACTCGCATATTTTCTCAAACTTTGGACCCCCGTTTCATTCCTTCGGGGGTAAATTTTGAAATCTTCTTTCTTAGCGGATGCCTCTCATCTATCTGCGTGCCTGTCACCGTAATCTGTTCAGTAGATTTTTTGAGCTGTGTGTTGTGCTGTGTCAGTCTAATAGCTATAGCCAAAATGTAATTTTATTAATAATAGGGTAAATGACATCCTTTTTAACACCAAAATTATCAAAGTAGGAGTCATATTGCGCAGACAGGTCCCGTCTGAACGAACAACAATGACAATCATCGGATTTCCAATAATCGCATAAGACTTAAGCCATAATTCACAACGATTAAGTGCTAGAAACTATTCATCGGTTGAGATAAAGAAAAAAATATGTAGTATTGAATTAATTGAATTAAAATACAAAAGCTTTTAACTAGTTATCAAAATAAAGCGAATCTGTGAGACATTGTAAGAGTTGAATTAAGCGATTTATCACAAACGTGTACTTCCATACCTAGGTATTGGAGCATATGAGAATTCTGAAACAGACCTAAGAATTCATGAGGGGTGGTGTGGCAGCGCACCGAGGGTGGGAGGCGAACTCAACAAGTAGCCTACAATATTATTGATTTTGTCTTGTCGAAAAATTTCTCTGAAAGTAAGTAGGTATAGAGGCTGAAAACCAGACTCAGCAGCCACAGGAGAATTAAGGCAATTGCAACTGCCAACCACATACCTATTATACTCTTCCTTTTTGTTTTTAAAATAAAAGTTTTCGGGTCAGAACTTTTAATTTAATTTAGTATCCGAAGTTACACAATTTAAGGCTCCGATGGTCGAATGGAATGGGTGGGTGGAGGCTAATATTTACCGGCGGCGGGATTGCAAGGCTGTTGGCCAAGCAAACAGATTTAAATGTGTACCAGGGTTAAGGCAACGACTTCTCTACAAACTATTTCTCCGACCCCAATGGCGAACTGGAGGGCAGATAAAGTTCGAACGTAAAAAAAACGGATTAATGTTAAGCCAATATTGTACTCTTTGTTACTCTGGACCGATTTGCACCAAGGCGGAGCGGAGCGAAGACAAGCAGCGAAGCTGGCAGACTATTTCCACCAAAACGGAGCGGAGAAGAGCTGAGACGATAGATATGAGAGCTGTGCAGTGTGCGTAGCTTATCAGCTGTCAGTCTATTACTGTCCGTGAAAGGAAAACACCACTCCGCACAGCTCCGCTTCGCGCTTTCAAATTCTAAAAATGAGTACGCGCGACACTTCTCTTTTCTCCGCGCGATTCATTTCCAACGAAACAAAGCGGAGTAGAGATGTGGAAATAATTAAATCTGATTGGTTAATGAAAGCTTCGCCTTGGTGAAAACCGGGCCTCATTGTAGGTACAGACGACAGAACAACAAGGTAGAGGTTGTTATAATAGGAACAGTTTTGCAACAAAAATGTAGTCTTGTAGGCCTAAGATGCGCGCCGTGATAACTTTTATCGACGTCAAAATGTATGGGGAAAATCGATAAAACGGCGTGATAACCGCTTATCGCGGGGCGCATCTTAGGCCTACTGGTGTCCTTTCGACTGTCTGTACGTGAAAATGTCATCCCAACTATTCAACCTACTTTAACTTCAATCACACTGAGACCTAGAAGTACCCCTTATATGGGTGTATAAAGTCGTAAAGGTTGGAAAACTCATTCGAAAGGATCTTACAATCGATCTTCCCCGTAAACCTGCAAGATCGAATATAAAACGAACTATAAATAATTATAATTCGTTGTCTTTGGCAGTAGATATTCGCTGTCAAACTATAACAAACCGCGGTTTAATGTGCCCACAATTTCCAATTAAAAAATAGGTATAGCTGTTGCAATTCACGAAGGCGAGTGAGCTTTACATGTGGTTGGTCGCTCGCTACTGTTCGTTTATTCAAAAGTTTTGAACTTTTGATAGCATTTACACTATCGTTATGTGCATGTAGTACCGTACACACAATACCTACCTATTTTTTATGTCGAAATTATATTTGGTTTCCGGGGGATAGCGACAGTCTTGGTGCTAACATGCCAAAATTGACGAAAGCTAGATTATCATGAAAATATGTTCATCCAAAAACTAGCCAATGCCCAAATCCAGCAATACATTTCGTTGTGATTTTCATTAATATTTATTGCACGCACACGAGATATAAGTTGACTTTCGTGCGTGGTATTAACGCGCTCATTATTGCCACTGGTAGATTCCAACCAGTCATCCTTCCGGCCGAAGGTGTAACGAAAGCAACCTTAAATAAGTAACCATTTGAAGACGACATGTCGCTAAACTAAACATTGGCATCTTATCTTAGGTAGGGTAGGTATAACCATGGTACTATTAATTATTCTGTGGTATAACGCGCTAATATCAGGAACTGACGGGACTATTCCCACCTCTCGTTCCCACGGCTGCAACTCCTGTGTAGCCAGGATCTACAGCTTTACCGCCATAAAAACCCAACCAATGAAGGTCAAGTTCAAGTATCTGTCCCGGGGTAAAGTTAACTGTCATTGGACCATCAACGAAATTAACCAGAAGAACATAGGAAGAATTCGAAGTTAAGGTTCGACTTCCCTACATTCCAAAGCGAATGACAGGTGACAAACAAATGTTTAATAACCTCTACGAAAAGATATTCACCACGGACAATAAATATCAATTAAGAGGGCCTATTTTATGAGCAATTAGTTGCCTGCCAATAATATTTTTCACAAAATCGCTTAAAAGCACGGAAATTTAATAATATCAGGCAGGAACTACTTGTCCGGCTTGTAAAATTATTTTTGTGTTGGACCATTTATAAAGGAAGGCCTTAGGCTATAACATCACCCTACACCCAATAGGGGCGAAACAGTAAAGAAAAAGTTGTAAACGGGAAAACTATTCAAACTATTTTCACGCGTATGATGTAGCGGGCACAGCAATTGTAGTGGGTATAATAAGGTCAGATGGGCCCTTTTTACTTAGCATCTTTACCTACTAGATTAATCATGTATTTATGTAGGTAGTATCAGAGAAATACTGAAAATGTGCAAGAACGATTATTAAATACAACAAGGATAATAAATAACTTAATTGCTCAATGGAAACCTAGATACTGAAGGGCATTTTGGTTATTTTCATTACAATGAAAGGCTATTTTATATTTGTTTAGTTAGCTGTTTCTCTAGCAACTACCTACTACACAAAGAACAGGCCCCCGATTGCATTCAATTTAATGTCTCCAATTCATTCGCACATCATCCCCAATCGCGCTTCAATGTCATTCCAGCTGATGTGCAATTCGGTATCACGGTATAGTTCACGCGCTAACAAAGACGAAACAACAGATTTATGCAGTTTCCATTAAAGTCCGGACACCTTATTTTTTAACTAAAATTACTAAAACACAGCAAATGTTTGTGAAGCGTTTGACTAGCGTTTGAGAAAAATAAGCTTTCTGACAGCTTTACGTAAAGGTGCAGTCGCGCTCCGTTTACGTTTCAACTTCGTTTGAACTAGCTGTCAATACGATACCGCGATACGGATTTGTCAAAAAGCTGATTTTCGTTCGTCGTCTAAACGGGACCTAGATATCGGTATGCCATACCTACTCAATATAAAAAAAATACACACTGTGGTCCTAGGGCGTCACAACGACGCATAGTTTGGGAAGCTCTGCTATAATCAATTCTGATTAATCATTTCCCATAGGCATTAGGATTGTTTAAGAATCTGTACCTACCAGGCTTGGCAGGATTTGCGATCATCCGTTGCGCTAGCGTTCGTTTCCATCCAGATTATTATACCTAATGAAGCTATTGTCTGGCTAGTATTCTATTCGCGTGATCACAAAAAATTCTGTATCGCGAAGGAATGTTTGCGTAATAAACAAACGCAAGCGATTATACTCCGACGACTCTCCGATACCCGTCCGTTTTCTCTGGAGAGGATTCGCCGGGTCTGCGGCGCCGTGGCGTGGCTGCGTGGCACCGGTGTCTCATTACGCGATTTAGTATAAAATTACGCATTACTTATATCGTAACCTTCGCAAAGTGGCCGCGAGGCCATTGGCACACTTTCAGCGCTTCAGACGTCTGCAGCGGCAACCAATCATGCTGTAACCAGCACCGTTCTACAAAGTCTTTCTTTTTTATTTTCGTAATCTATGCCCAGCCCAATAAATGGTTTTTGCTTAGCGTCTGTACCTACATTACTTTTCACGATCAATTCAGCTTTATGTTATCTTTATTCATTTTTATTTACCCGCAACTGTGTATTAAACATAATATGATAGGTAGGTATATTATACACTTCGCAAACCAGAGATGGATTCACGCACGAGTCATGGCATAAGCGACTTGTTGTGCCAAGAGACGTGGACCTCAGTTTATAAGAAGCGAAAAGTTAAATTGTAGTACCTTTAAATAATCAACGCCCATTTGGAATATCTAGAGCACAGACAGCCTTCAAAGTATAGATGAACACAGAAAGGTTCCTTCTGTTTAATTCATTCTAAAAACATGAACAGAAATTATGGAGAGGTTGAGACCGCGTCGCCAGAGGCACGATCTTTATTAAATATTCAAGTATGAAAAGGCTACGCTGCTCCGCTAGTCGGTCAACGGCGTTCAACGTCACGTCGGGGTTCAAGTTAGGCCAATCATTCCCGGCGGGGCGCAACTTTTGGGGGCATTCTAGATCTAGGGGGTGTCCGCGATAAGGGGGCATTTGCCGCCACCCATTTTTACTAGAGAAAACTTCAATCACGTGATAAGTTTTCGTGTGAACCTTTAGAGAAGTTTCTCTATTCTTCGAAGACCGATCGAGTTCAATATCGAATATACAAGGAACTAAAAGTAATGGCATTCCCGAAAGAACTTGACTACTTTACTGTTAAACCATTTTAATTTCACAGAAATAAAGCTGATCGGAACGAAATTTTATAAACCGTAAATCATCAGTTTCAATTTCAACAGATTTTTGGCAGGAAACATGATTAGGTGCATTTTTTTTTTCAACTTTGCTCAATACACACACCTTTTACAGTTTCGTCATGTCCTGCTCTGTCCATCCGAGGTTTCGCTTGGAGACTGTTCGGCTTTCGCATTATAGAGCTGTAATTTTGTGGAGGCATGTGATCAATCACGCCTACAAAGTGGTAGAATAAAATTTTGAAAAATATTAACGTTTAAAATATTACGTTTTTTTTTCATCGTCTACGACTCTACGACATCTTTTAGAGGTCCTTTATCGTGAACAGGTCCTTTATGTAATGCGATGCTGGCTGGTTTTTAATTTTTCATTTTTTTTAATAACAAAATCAAACAAAAGCCTTTAAATATTTCATACACATTTAGCCTAGGCGCAGACCACCGACTTTTAGTTGGCCGATAGTTGGCTATTCTAATTTGTATGAAGATTCGGCCGATAACAAATCGGTGTAATGTGCGCACTTCCATGCATGTCCATACTGATTAACAGCCCGACCCAACTATCGGCCGACAAAAAGTCTGTGGTCTGCGGCTAAGCTTACACTTACTTACATTCCTGCCTATCAGCAAATACAGTGCTATAGTGGACAGTCTGTATAGTTATATGACGTATTGTATGGTGGTTATAACTTTTTATATTTTTCATGTTTGTGTATTGTTATGGTGCTCCCACATTGCCGTTAGAAATTTTTTGTAAACATTTTCTAACATAAAAACATTTACTAACAAATGTTGTCAATTGTTACATTTTGTTAGGAACTGACATGTTATAACCCTCCTATGCTCCTACACTAATAGAAAATGTTTACTAACATTTTATAACATATAAATCTGGTGTTGGCTCGCAGTTTGTTTAGCGTTCTGAGGGCGTCTACACGAAAATGGAAGAGGATTTGCTCATTGGAATAGCTTTCATTTTTTGTTAAAAAAAAGCGCTTTTATAGGATGCGCCAAACGCCAAACTAGCTTTAAGTAGAGGAAAATATAGTGCCGCAGACACATGTTTAATTTTGTTATAATTTGTTACCTAACTATACTAAACATTTTCTAACATTAAAACATTTTTTAACATTTGTGATTAAATGTTTACTAATAAATAAATAAATAAATAAATATCTTTGGACAATCTCACACAGAGCTATCTAGCCCCAAAGTAAGCAATTAATATGCTTGTGTTATGGGTGCTAGCTTAACGGATATACTACTTATATACTTTCTTTTTTTAAATACACACATATTATACATAGTAACACCCAGACCCGTCACAGAAATTAAAATTCATGATTTCAATTTCTGCCCGGCCGGGAATCGAACCCGGGACCTCTCGGCATAGTAGTCCATTCTGAACCACTACACCAAACGGCCGTCAATGTTACTAAACATTTTCTAACGACAATGTGGGAGCACCATTAGAAGCATGGCATAAAAGATTGCTTACTTGTAATGTCATACACAACAACCGCAACGGTGGAGTCTCTGATGTACGATGGGATGAGTGAGCGGAACCGCTCCTGGCCGGCCGTGTCCCAAAGCTGCAGCCGCACGGTACGGTCTTCCAGGTACATAGTCTTCGACAAGAAGTCAATACCAATTGTTGCCTGTTCACAAAATTATTACATTATTTTATTGGCACTATCATTATGACCTCTCCATAGCACAACAAAAGTCCTATGATAACTATAATTGTTTTGGGATCCAAAATATGTAGCTACTAATATCAGACAGTGGTCATAACATTATAATTATATAATTAATTATATCTCTGTCTTTTTACAGTTTGTCAAAGAATTTTAGTAATTAAGTTAAAATGTTCCTTTATTAATTTCTAATCTGATGTTACATCAGCAAGTAAATACACTTTGCAATTCATATTCCAATAAGTTATTTCATTCATAGATAATTGTTCCAATTAGATTTAATATAATCTTTCAAATAACTTATCAAAATTTACATCAAAGAGTACATTATTCATAATAATTATTAGATTGATTTGACAACCTAGAAAATACTAGCACCAGATAATAGATAATAACCACAGTAATATTCTATGACTGACAGTGAGTTTCAAGGCTGATAGAAAGATATGGTTTTACCTTAAGGCGGGTGAATCCTAAGACACAAGCAGGTTTGAGGAGCTAATTAATGACTCCGTTTACCTCGCAATACAAAAGTACATACATTCTTTTCACCAACAAAGAGTCAAGTAGGTAATTCACAGAGGGCAAAAATAGTAAAAATGAGCTTGCTCATCAGATCAATACTCCTAAACTCTTACTTGGTGGAAAAGCAATCCTACTTTTTCTACACAAAGACATACAAGTCGTTTATTCTTCTTTAGCGGTGGAAAATAGGCTAAAAGGAAAATATTTATATAGTAACTTTTACTTGAACCTCATCATCATTTCAGCCACAGGACGTCCACTGCTGAACAAAGGTCTCCGCCAACTTATTGACCATAGTTTTATCAAAATCTTATAATGTTACAAAACTAAAATATACAACTAACTATATACCTAATTTAATGTAGTTTAAAATACTTCAAGATTACTAAATTTAACAATTAACCTGTTATATTAGGCAATACTTAGAGCAATTAAGCTTCTTGTAAATGCTATTTCATAAATCCAAATATTTAGTGCTCATTTCAATTTTCTTTAACAAATCTTGGAAACCATAATGAGATAAGAAAACAGCACATTTAGTGCCCATTTTACCATTGTATTTTTAATTTTAAAATAACAACTGAGAGAAAATAACAACAAATTCTGATTTCATAATTGAAATTAAAACATTAGCATAAACATATTATAAGCAACATAGTGTTGACCCTATGACTAACATAGTGTGATGTCATAGTTTGACAGGTCATTTACCTCACATTAGTGACCTCACAAAATGAAATGAATACTTACAATTTTTTTGAATCATTGTAGTTGGCTCACCTGGTAAGTGTTATCAAAGCTATCATACATGAACCTAGTGATGAGTGAAGTCTTCCCCACTGAAAAGAAAAATGAGCAAGTCAGTGTCTGTTTCCAAGTTGAAATGTCTGATCAAAAAACTCGATTGGTAACGGGTATGGTATGGGGCCGTATGATGCGTGAGAACCATTTAGAGACGGTTCAACGCTCATTAAGTACCTACCTAGAGAATGTAACCTACATCACAACACAAGTGCAAAATTCGATCAGAAAGCCAGACATTACGATCCCAGGTACACTTTTTATTCTGCAATAACATTGATGTACCTTGCCTCCCCGGGCCAATGTAGGTCAGTAATTCGATAAAGTCTAGACGAATCTATACCTACATACCGTAAATTCGAAACTATGTATTAAAAATGTACGATGGATGAAGGAACAATAATTTGCTTGAACTTACCGCTTTGTTCCCCGAGGAAAACCAGCTTGAACTTGCGTAATGGGTTGCCGAATTCGCCAGATGCAGACATTGTGAACTTGTAAATTAATTTGCTAAACTATAATTTCACAGTAAAAATCTTATCACAGAAAACTACATGAACAATGACAGTTCGAAGCCACTCCTGCTGCACACACACGAGCGCAGCGCCGCCACGTTACGGCAGACTGACGGCGCGTCTCGCAAGCCAACTCAGCAAAAATATGTTTTATGTAAAAATGTAATTAGAAGAACTTAATAAACAGTAATCTTCTTTACCTAACTTAATTATTGGTTGATTATTTATTTAACTGAATAAATAAAATAGATTTCATGATTTTTTCAAATTTGACACAGTTGTGACAAATTTCATTTCTGAACGAAAAACCATGTTGCCATAATAAAAATAAATTCACAGAGCACAAAAATATATTGTCGTTTTAATAGCCGTTGCATTAATTTTGCTTACCATGAAAATCGAAACATTTATGAACATGGTAGCAAAATAAATAAAAATTGCGATTAGGTCACCTTAGTTTGAGCTTTTGGTTTGAGCTAAGAAAAACTGATGTGGTATTCAAGACAACCGTACCGTAAGGCCCGGTTTCCATCAAGACGAATGAAGACGAAGCAGTGCGGAGACGAGAGGAGATGTGGGTGAAGCTTGCCGCTATTTCCACCAAGACGAAAGATGTGTGAGCTGTGCTGTGCGTGGCTGTTAAATTGATCTACACATCGCTCCGCTCTTCCCCGCACCGCTGTCAAATTCTGAATCTGATTGGTAATTAAAAAAACTTCTCTGCTCCGCTCTGCCTTGGTAGAAACCGGGTTTATGGGCGTCCGGTAAAGATCGCGCGGGCGCGGTTCGATTTCGAAAATTACCGCGCGCGTGTAACCCGCGGCGGGCAACCGATGCACGCCTCAATGTGCACGTCGTTGAAACATTGAAATTAAATTACTTATTTAAATAAAACAGTGTTTAGGTATAATAATAAAACATTTAATAGTCAGTATCAATATCACAATTCTTTCGTCACCCCTTTTGAATAACAAAAACTTCTTTGACGAATCTAATAAATTATAACTGTAAAAACAATTTTGTTTTTCACTGCCTGACTAATGCAATACCTACGCTTGACTTCGGAAGAACTCAACTTTCTTTCATCTATTGTATGAAGATATGTATGTATTTAAAGAAAAAGGGGTAAATATCGATACCTCTTGATGCTATTTCTAAGCACTCTACCTCATCACACCTCACTCTCTCTACCTTATAACCGTAATGCTAATTCCCAGAGTTATTTAGTTTCTGTATCATGCTCAACACATACATTTAAAAAAAAAACATGATCATTTACCTACCTTGCAAAGAAAAGAAAGTATAAAATAAAATACAGTAAAGTGGTATATTATATAAAAATGAATTGCTGTTCATTATAGACTAAGAGCTAGTGAACGCCAGACCTACGTCATTTTATAAAAGCTGAAAGTTTGTCAGCGTATGCTCCCAATATAGGATAGAATGTTGGTAAATCATGAAGTTTGGGTCATCTTGGCTTTGGCAGCTATCAAAAAAAAACTGTCTGGCAAGGAGTTGGAACTGTCAAAACTATCAGGCTGATGTGGAAACCACTTCTAATCATTGTCCAAATATTATGCATAAAAATCAGATTTTTTGGTATAACGTAAGAAGAATTACAGTCTATTGAATAATCAGCTGATTTTTATACAGATTGTTAGGTAAATGGGTACATGAGCCGACACTAGCCCATGTTAACATGGTCATATAAATGGTATGGTGAAGTCAGAAATTTGATAACATCATTTTAATTTTTAAATGTTCATACAAAATAAAATTTATAAAATCAGATTTGTATGAAAATTAAAATGATGAAATCAATTTTCTGACTTCGCCATACCATTTATATGCATACGTTGACATGGGCTAGTGTATGTCGGCTCATATACCCATTTACCTAACAACTTGTATATAATATTTGGGCAATAATTAGAAGTAGTTTCCTCATCAGCCAGACAGTTTTGACAGTTCCAACTCCTTGCCAGACAGTTTTTTTTTGGACAGCTGCCAAAGCCACGATGACCCAAACTTCAAGATTTACCAACATTCTATCCTATAGGATATCCAATATATTGTGAGCATACGCTGACAAACTTTCAGCTTTTATAAAATGACGTAGGTCTGGCGTTCACTAGCTCTTACTCTATTAGTCTCGCCTCGGAACGGCTATTTGCTTTTGAAATGTGTGTCGTAGTAAAAGGTTTAAACTGCGAGAAAACTAAAAGAACAAAACTTACTATAATGAAAAAATGGCGGTATGAAGTTCGCTGGGTCTACTAGTATAAAATAAAAAAGATTTGATGAAGACATAGATTTGATATGAGCAAAAAGTTAAAAAAGTATAATTTAAATACATATTTTTTGTACTTTAGTAATAATTATGTTTATTTATTGATTGCATGCTGTGCTGTAATTTAGAATTTATGCATTTTACAAAGTGTCTAGAATAGCTAGAGTAATATTTTTGATTCACTCATAAGTGATTAGCCATAATACAAATTAATTATGTGTAGGTATAGGTTATAAGATATTTACGAAAGCTATTTTAATTTAATATCTAGTGTTAAAAAATCGTGACGTGCTATACGCGTGCCACTTTCGGGAAGATGCATATAATATGTCAACATATACATATTATTATGTACCTATATTTTTCTTGATTTTTATTTCTGCACTTCTGATAAACAACATAGTTAAACAATGTATAGCTCAGAACAAAATGATGATGGCACTTAATGTTTATTTGTATCCTAAATCTCACAAATATCATTTTTATTTCATGTCAGTATAATAACATTTAATTTTTCACTTTTTGCAAATCATAAAATAATGTACAAAATTAATTACTTACGTGAATTCTAGCAAATGGTTAATCAATCAAAAAACCTTATAGACAAAATATAAACCATTAAAAAACAAAACTGTTATAAATGTAGTCAATATACAATTACTAATATTTTATAACTTCTGTTGGGCATAGCATTATTAATGTTCTACCGAGTTGAATATCTGTCCGCTTAAAAATACTTCAGCCTACATAGCAATGAAAAATAGTTTAAGGAGCAAACCTTCTAGGTGGGAACATATTTTCTTCAACAACTATAACACCGCATAGAAGATCGTACCCCGTTCTATTGTGACGGAAAACAAAGAGCACAACACATAGAGGGAATAGGAGAGAGATCAAAAAGTTCTTCATGAGAGATCTGGCAAGTGCCACAGCAAATGTAAGAGTCTGGCCTGGGTATATGAGCACGGTTTCCTTGGGGCGGTTTTCAACGGGTACGACTGCTGAGGCACTGACCACGCGAAGACCCATCAAAGCTTTGCCCGGAGTGGCACCGCCCGTGCGCCCTAACCTTCCAGTTCCACTCAAGCATATCGCCTGAAATAATTAATGCCTAATTTAAAAACGATATTGCACAAATAGAGTACAAGGGTGAACTTAATGGTATAGTTCCAAAATACTGGACTGTCCTGTCGATGACATTGACAGTGGGGCGCCTCCGTCAATACCGGATCGCTGGTTCAGATTTTTGCCATGTTGGAAACCATATAGTTGAACGATGGTAGCGCCCCCCTGTCATTGAGTTTGGTGGGACAGTTCAGCGTGGGTCATCTATAAAATAATTTTCTGGCAGATGGAATAATGTCAAATAACTTTTTAAAAGTTTATCTGTAGGACCATTGGAATGATTCTAAAATGCTATTGTCCTTTTTTTGTTCCTAACAAACACAAACATTTTGGTTGCTTCATGGTGTTTTAATCATATAATAAGTAACTATTTTGTGATGTTAAAATAGATCAGTTAATGAAAGCTTACCTCAAATATGCAAACCATACTCCTATATATGATTTCAAGAACTAGGATCTCTGATGTCAACTCTATAGCGAACTTATAGTCATCATAATGTTCACTAAACTTGTAAAAATCAAACTTCTCCAAGTCACTGAAAATGTAATAATACTGAATTTTTATTTTGTTCTATGTTGAGCTATCTACTTGCTAGCCAGATACAGGCATGAGTGTTACACAGCAATGTTAATAAATTTAATATATTATGTTAAATGCCATGCAGCTCACCAATGAGCATAGAACAATAAAATTTATATTGTGTCTTGTGTCTCAAGTGTTTAATGACTCAAGATACATACAAAAAGAAAGAGGTTGTTTAACTCAGGTACTTACATTAATTCAAACATATCCACAGCCACAAAGGTGACCACCAACTTTAAGATAAATAGTAGCATGAAATCTATAAATTCAGCCAAAAACCGCTTATAAAGAGCAGGTATAACATATTCAAATCCTCCATTACGAGCAATAACTGAAATAAAACAATTTATTGTAATTGTTAATAATTGATATAATTTTTAAGAGGGCAAAATGTATAGACATGTAACTTGTGTAAATTGATTAAGTTTATGAAAACAGAAACCTTGGTTACGCAAGTTAACCAAGTTTTATTTGGAGCAGTCAACCTACATAGTGAAATGTAGATTTATGCATCAACCAAACAAATATGCTTTGATGGGATTAACAAACCTTCTGCAGCAGTGACCGGTTCATTTTGGGCTTGAGGTGCAGGAACATTTCGCGGCAAATTAGGCACTTGAAAGGGGAACTGCTGCCCTTGAAACTGATAGTTATTGTTCAACAGAGGTACGTTTGTCGGATTATTCTGACCTCCTTGGAATGTCATCATATAATATGGAAAGCATGTAGATATATTCTGATGCAACTGAGCCTGCTGGATCCATAATCTTAAAGCCTGGAAATATGCTTCACGTTCAGACACTTGGGGCGGAGTATCACCATCTCCGTTCGTCTCTGCAGCTTCATCTCTGGATGCTCCCCGGTTACGGAGAGGTGTGTCTGTTTCAGGCATGTTTTAATGTTTTTCTTAAAAGTCGAATACCATTTATGAACGCTTTTTTCCACAATATTTGTTTCAATTTCCAAGTACACGTCAGTTTGTTGACAGATTTGTTTGTTGACAATCATGATTTTTTTAAAAATACAGATGCAAAATAATCAAAATACTTTTTTACCTGTGAATGCAATGTCTATATACCCGACTTTTAAGCCTGGTTCTTGGTAGTATTTTTTATCTTTTTTCTGGTAACACTGATTTTCAGCTGTCATTTCAAAAGTGACCGGATGCGAGGAATAAAGTAAATGCATGCGCAATAATGGTGGTGGTGTGTGGTGGACTATTTTATCTTGGATGGAATTAGATTGTAGAGTTGAGATACATCTGATTTGAATTTGTGGATAATAAACTTTTCCTCAATATATCTTTTGATACCGTGGTTTAGTGTAGAGGTTGACTTTTTATTATATTCTCTGTGTATCGAAATTAGTTGTTACAGTGATCAGTTCTTAATTTTACCTACTGTATTTTGCTTAGTAGTGCAACAATGCTGTGTTGAATGGTGGAGTTTTGATAAATAAAAGCTACCGGAATCTACGATTGCTTTCGTAACTGTAAGTACAATCATAAAATTACATACGTGTTAGTTAAAAATGCATACTAAAAACAACAGGTTCTGTATTTTTTTTATTGTGTATTTTCTACATACGTCTATCCACCAAGCGTCTCCCTTGAATATTTATCATATTGCAGATTTTTTTATTTCCTTTGTGATCATATCAGTTTTGTGATAAATAACGTGCATGTGCGGTATTGTACAAGAGCCTAGGGCCTAGACAAAGTAACACTAGTAACAGTTGAAATCGCTTCTATTTTGTGGCTTCACGTAGCGATTTCGGAATTATTGTTATCAATTCGTCTCGTTTGCATCTTTGTCTAGGCAACAGGAAAACATTCCTTATTTTGTAGGAAGATAATATACCCTCAGACCTATTTTTTTAGTGCTACAGGCATTTCATCTTAATTTAATAATTGGCTATTACCCAGATTGTAGCCTATATGTCTAACAATAATACTGTAAACTCATCAAAATCCGTTCAGTAGTTTTTGTGTGAAAGAGTAAAAAACATACGTCTACACAAATTTTCGTATTTAAAATACTAGTAGGACTAGTAGTAGAATTTATTATGGAATTTCTTTCACTTTTTAGCTTTTATCAAGTTATTGCTTATTGATTATTTAGTTTAACATTATGAACTTATTTATTATGTTAACTACTTACGAAGAAGTAGATCTTTTTTAATTTCTGCCTTAAATACCAGTCTAATTCATAATCCCTTAAACTGCTTCTTTAGGTAATAAACATACATCAGGTATGAATTGTAATGATAAATACAATATAATACATTTTAAATAGTAGAAAATAACACATCATTTTGTAAAGTTAATCAATGCAAACAATTTTTTTGCGTGCCCCAGATCCTTCACTTCACAGAGCCCCTACCTCTTTACCCTAGATCAGTGGTTCTTAACCGGTGGTCCGCGGACCACTGGTGGTCTCTGGAGGCAATCCAAGTGGTCCATGAAGACATCGAAATAAACAAGTGACGTGACGTGATGAGTCGAGTCAACACAATGCAAACGGCGCACATTGAGCGAGAGATCGACCTCCGCTTTCATAGGATTTTGAAAAAAAAAAAGTGGTCCCTAACAAGACAGAAATTTGGTAAAACGGTCCCTCGTGACTTAAAGGTTAAGAACCACTGCCCTAGATTCAATATGTAATTGCACACCAAAAACGCTCTTACTTATTTTTATTTACAATATTTGTCCTACTTGGTGCGTTATGTACGTCCGTACCTACCATAGAAAGAATAATGTAATACACACTTGTACGAATAGGTGTGGGACTGTGGGTTAAGCCGCACCGTTACAAGGATTCCAACCACGCCAGCACACTATTTGTGACGCCCCAGCCACAAATTAGAAATGAACAGAAGATAAACTCATTTATGTACCCACAACAGCACATCAGGCTACCCATTATTGTTGCAAATTCGCTCCTATTACAACTGCACAAGAACCCGCAGTGGTTACCATGACGTGCCGTCGTCTGTAAAGTCAGCGTCAAATAGTTCGCGACACCCAAAGTGGCAAAAAAATTGACAACACAACCTTATTCCAATAGTAACAAAGACGTGTTGCGAACTTATTGGCTACTTTGGGCATCAATAACTACTTGACGCTGGCTGTATCTAGTACTTCACTTTGCGTACCTAACTACCTACGCTCGCGCTCGGCGGTCGCGCTAGGGCTGACAGCGGCGGCTGCGCGGTCGGCTCGCTGTTTTTAATGAGGAAGATGAGCGTATTTTTTTTTTCATATTTTTTTTTCACCATCATCCATAATGTACGTAACTTAGATCCAGCTGGTCTGGCACGCGCATGAACGTAACAACGACGAAACAACATTACTAAAATCCGTCCGTGCGAATAAATCAAAAATATCGAAGGCCTAAACGCCTATTGACCGTTGTTAAAGCAATTTCGTTTTCAATCTCGTTCTTTAACAAGGGTCGTATCGTAGGTACACACCTGAAGCTGCCGTGCCGGTCTCCTAAACCATTGTGTTAAGTAGTGTATGTAACATTCGGAACGAACGCTAGTACCTACCTACACAGTCCTATGTATAGTTGTATAGCTTTCCAATGTAGCATGAACTACTCGTAACTGTAAAATCTAGGATACTGGCATGACATGCAAAGTGGAATTACATAATATTTTAGGTCTAATATCATTGTAATAAAACCATTTTGCTATGTGTATTTTCATTGGGAAATTGACGAACGGCATTAATTTAATAAGTGCAGTTACCTGCAAGATACGGTCCCAACTACATTTATTTGCGTAACAAGCTTCTTAAAAATGTAGTAACTTTACCAAAAGGTGTATTTTTACACATAGGCCTGGCCTCAATACACATGGGAACCGGTAAGCATCGCACGTCCTTTAGTACGTTTTACCTTGGTTCGTAAAATGCTGACGTCAAATACGACTCGCCGCCGTCTATTACCACTTGCCAGTCATGTAGTACATTTTAGAGAATAGAATAATACCTAGTTATTTAATTTTTTAGCGTTATGTAAGAGTTGCATCTCATTGTAAATAACTTATAAGAGCAGTCGCCCGGCGAGCGAAAGATCGTGAGTTCGATTCCCGCCTTAGGCAGTTCGATTTTTTCAAGCTATTTATATTTTACAATCGGTGTAATATGTTTATTGCCTGTGGCGCACACGCCTTTGCTGTTGCATTACAAGTCGCTTACTCATCGTGTCGAATGCGTGTGTCAGGAATATTAAGTCAACTGAGTACTTACACGATCCCTTCAAAGAATCTTCTCAGATCTGCCTGCGTAATAACTAACTTGAACTTCAATAAGTTGTACAATTACACAAACAACTATTCTATTAATATACTTGCTGTGCCCGCGACTTCGTACGCGTGAAAATAGTTTGAATAGGTATGTCCCGTTTTTGCAACATTTTTCTTTACTGATACTTTACTTTATAAAAAATAAAATATAGTTAAAACGCCTGTGATGAAGATACTTCTCAATAAAAGCAAACTGATTACTAAGAAAGTCGACTTGCAATAATATGTTAAAAGTCAAAATACCTATATTGAAAAATCTGGTGAATCAGATGCGCCTAAGCCGGCTGGCCTATCTTACCTTGACTCACTCAATCGTTAAGTTCCAGTAAAGATTTTATCGAATGATTAGTCATGCATGTTGATAGTAAAGTATTTGTGCTTTGCATGAGACAATACTATAACTTGCATTGAAATATAAACCGACGTGTTATTGATAATAATCATGTCAAGTAAAACTATCTTATTTGTTTTTAAACGTATTGAAACGTTATTTTTCAAAGCGGTTTTCTCATGTCGCTATAGATTATTTTTTGAGTGTTGCCTCACTTCAGCGCCTCGAGATCGTAATCTTTTACTTAGTAGATTAAGATACCGTCATGTCGAGTCGTTTATTAAATTATTGCCAAGTATTAAACATGTCTCGGGGGTCCAAACTTGAAAACGATATTTTTTTCGTAGAGCTGTTTGTTGCCTAATTTTTGTCCTACTTATTATTAAAATTAACTTCATAAAACCTGTATTAATTATTTTATAATACTTTCTTAATGCCTAAAAATATACTAAATGCCGAGTTAAATAAAAAATAATAGGTAGGTACCTACTTATTCACATTTCCTTTTAAAGGACATGATATAGATAAATAAACGAAGCGTGAATAAAACTGAAGTCATTATTTATCCTCGATGAAAGAAAGCGGAAAACGAGGCTCACTGAGTAAGAAAAGTGGCGCGACAGCCTAACAACCTGGTGGCCTTTTGAGCTCCTTTGATAGCGAGAAGCCTGGCCACGTGCCGCGTCACTCCCATTGTGCGGGACCTTTGATCTGACATTACGACCTGGCTGTAGCGAGTATCAACATGCGAGATGGACGCCTCACAAAACAAAACGAAACGACTCTTGTTTAAATTCAGCTTTTTATTTGCTTTCGCCATCTGGCGCCGAAAACGTTAAAATAGCGTGTTTGTTCGTAACTCAAATCAAAATACTTCCGAGATATCCCGATTTTACAAGGCTTTTATGGTCCAACGTGTTTCTAATTGGAAACCACGAACCCGTACCGTGAAAATTTAACAATCAAGACCGTTACGAATGCCAATAATCACAAAACGATCTAATGTCGAAGAATCGGCCACTACGAATACCAGATGGCCGATACTGTCGACTCATGTTCACATTCTGCATTCATTCCCGAGTTATTTGGTCTCTTCGTGGGTTGTGGTAATTAAAGTCGAAACGTTTCAAGTTCTGAAATGTATTTTAGTTGGTAGGTACGGTGACTAGCACCTAGTAGCAAAGCCATTGGTAACGCAACGGTCCATGACTCGTGGGTCCCGATCTCTCTCAGTCGGAAAGAGGGGAGCCTCAACTGCGGGTCATCAAGTATGCATGAGCGACGTTTTCCGTTCCGGCGGGTTTCATCGTATCTAAACTTCATTCAATCCTACGTCGACCGCTATTGCTCTTTGCTACCTTTAATCGCCATTGCCAAAATCAGTAATGTGTTACAAATCGACCTTGGTGCCTTCCTGATATCGTACCTATCCTATAAATATACAATGGAGTAGAGTGCTATGAAGAATGCGCTCTCAACCGAAAACAGATAAGCGTGTGCTCACTCGGTCGGTGACGTCAAGCGGCGAGCTCGCGCGTTAAAGAACTCCATAGAATTTGGAATTACATTCGAACCATTGTTTATTTTACGAGTTCTGTGCCAACCATAATAAGCTTTCCAAGAATATTTGATCGATGGAATATCTGATCGGTGATCTATTTGACGTGGTTATAAACTGAAATGAGTTCTACCGTAGACATGCTATGGGCAATCGTTCAATTCACGTCATTGACCGCGTCGCGGCTTCGGTGGTTTCCCCAGGATAGATGTGATATGTTTAGATACTAGGCATTTACCATGTATCTGGTAGCCAGCTTTGTTTCTATGACGCGATGGTCGGCTGTACGAAAAATTGCAAAAAGCGTCGATATCGTCTTCGACAGTATCGTATCAACGAAATCAAATATTTATGTAAGTTATCACACGTTTCACGAAATTACATACCTTAAAAAAATCAAAGTCAAAAAGTTTAAAGATTGGCCGAAAGATTGAGTAAGGTATATAGGTATTCGGACAAACTTTTACGTGTGGGCACTCATGAGCGACCTTTACGCTGAAAACTTTGCTGTGAAATTTTAAACCTTAATAAATAATGAAAAGGGGTTTGTCGGCAACTCATTTGTTTTTCTTTGAAGAAGTACCTAACTACTAGTAACCTCGTTTTGTGTTCACTTCAGCGAACTCGTGACGCGGGCGGGAGTTGTTTTTAACATCTTCGGTCTTATGACGAATTATTAACCACTTTACCTATTACACTATTTTATAACAGTAAGTAAATACATTTTCAAATAATTTTAAATAAATAAATAATGCTTCAAATTCTAAGAATAAAAGATGATATTGTTTGTCTCCTTTTTTTGTTGTGAATGAATTTTTAAGGATTTGAAGAAAAGATAGCAGAAAAGGGTAACATACATTGTTTTTTCTCCGTTTTTCTAACAATAAATACCTAGGTAGATTCCTATTTACTTTGGTTAGGCTAGTTTAGTGAATATTTCAATAGTGTTTACTTACACTGTTGTCTCTACCTGATTATGAACCAATTGCTAAGACTGCGTTATATTATTCAAACAATACTGGTATTTTACTATGTAGTAAACCATCTATGCTAATTATAAACCAGGAAATAACGTGGCTTTCCTCCTATGATAACTTGATACTTTTTGTAGTTAAGCCACAACCTGCGTCATTCATTATTAAATAATGATTGACTCAATGGTTTGGTATTTTATATTCATTGAAGTTCTTTTTAACAATCATTAGTTTCGATAGAAATTAACTGGTTGGTTATTGAGTTAGGTAATTACACTTGTGTGAACACAAGAGTCCACAAGATGGTAAACATATCGCCCTCCAAAAGATACTATTGCAATACATTACATACATGTGCGTGTAAGTAGATGCTAGAGTCGGACGGAGGCGAATTGACGGCGACGACGATCACAATTCACAGCACAGAACAGCCGTTAGAGTCGAGCTTGCTGCCGTTCAGCATAGCAAAGGCGTTTAAATCAAACGTCCACACGTCTAGTGAGCGAGTAAAAAAATGACGCTCCTAACGGAAACTATCAAGAACTAATTTTTTTTTAACGCGCTCACTAGTGAGGACCTTTGATATAAACTCAGCCCTCAGGGCTACTCCGAAACGCTGTTTACGTAGTTTCGGGTCTATCTGTCACCGTCACACATGCTGGCATCTCGCTTTGCGTGAGAGGGGTGCCAACATTGACCTTGACACAGTTGACACTGGCGCGGGCGCACCTGCCCACCCTTAGGTGCCATCTGCCGTGATCTGCCCTGTTTACTTGACGTGTTGTACTGCGAACCGCTAAAACAGGGTTTCTCAAACTTTCGGTTCCACGAACCCCTGTTAAAATTGACTATTGAAGAAAAGAAGAAAGGAAAATAACATTTTAATTTCAATAAAAGGTACCTAATAAAGTGCCAAATGTCAGTTACAATATTAATTGTGATTTTTTTCTTGTAGCCAATGGAGTCAATTTTTCCACCATTACCTACCACCTACCGTCGATTTGCGAACCCCTAGGGGTTTGCGTACCCCACTTTGAGAAACCCTGCGCTAACACCGCAAACTGCTTTCATGAGCGAGAGCAATAGGGCTAAAAATATGTAAATATACGCGAGGATACAAGTACGATAATGGACACACAATAAGGTTAATAAAAGACTCCGTGTTACTGTTACCACACTGTTACCCACGCATTCACCCCCACATTGACACTTTGTTATAAACGCACATATTCACGTACAATGCTGGTAAATTATTGCTTGGAATGTTTGCGTGTAGTATGTTTGTTTAAAAGTGTGTAGCGCCGAATAAGCCAGCCTAGCTGTCCACTTCGTACCTATTATCTTATTAATGCTAGCTTTCCGCCCGCGGCTTCGCTCGCGTGAAATTTTCATGTCACAGAAAAACCCTGGCGCCCCTGCTCCCTGTTTAAAAAACCGGGATAAAAATTTTCCTATGTCCTTTCCCGGGACTTAAACTATCTCTACGCCAAGGAAAGTTCTTGAGTGACGACCACGAGCCGGAAGACGTAACGTGGGCAGGAAGTTCTAAGTGGACCGACGATCGAAGGTCGCGGGATGTGCCTGGATGTGAGCGGCGCAGAACCGGTCTTAGTGAAAATCCTTGGAGGCCTTTGTCCAGCAGTGGACGTCATTTGGCTGAAACAAACGAAATATACTGGAAATCGGTTTGGAATTATAGTTTGCTGTGACCATTATAAGTTTCGGATCGGCTCAACGAGTGGAAGTTTTGCATGAGTTCTCGGGGGTTCTGTGGTGTTTATGTAATCAGCTGGTTAACTAATTTGTGGCACTGAGTGATGTATGTATGTATGTACCTGCACCCAGTACACTCTGATGACACTAATGCATATGGTATGTCAGCTTGACTGAGACCTAATAACCGCATTGTTTCACAGGTTGCTTCTTTCAAATAAATTTTATGGCAAACATTTTCTTAAGATTATGTTACAGCTTACAGATAATCATACCATAATGCAATTGTGTGCATTAGGTATGTGTTGTTGTGGCTTATTAAATAATATCTGAGCATTTATTGACGTGTGACATTTCTAGTTTATAAGAAGGATATTCAAATACGGTCTACAATTTCTCATTGAAAAAAGATATGATCTACACACAAATAAATGCAATAATCATGCTTCATTGACTGGAGTATTGTACAATACACCATACTTCACCATAGATAAATTGCCACACAGGTTTTCATTGAACTGGTTTTCCAATAAAATTCCACCTATAATGTGCTGATAAAACAGTGTCGAGTCAATAGTTATCAGGAGTCGAGATCGCCGCCATGCGTTGACATGATAATTATCATTGTTCCACAGATATGTGCAGCACGATGTGTCCACAGTGGACTTGGATGTAGTGGGTTCTTCTTAGTATACAGGGTGTTTCTTGTAAGGTGTCAAGCCGAAGGCAGGTGATAGGTGAGGACTAGACCTATCGATTTCACCCCCATGTATGTTCTGCGATTTTTCGTAGTTTAGAAGTTATCGTTAATTTTGTGATTTTTTCAAATTTTATGACCTAGTAGGCTTTAATTTTTTTTATCTTTTTTTTGGATTGACTTTTCTCAGATTTCTTTTTTTTGACAGATTCCCTATTAATTGCAGATGTTTGAAAAAAATCATCATCTTCCTATCTTTGATGCAAGATACAAATATTTTGTTAGAAACATAAAAAATATGCTTTTAGCAGAACGTTCTAAAATTTTCTACTTAAAAGTTTGAAAAAAAAAAAGAACTTCCAAAGGTCCAAAATAATTTTAAAAACTGCGCAGTTTTCTGAACTTTCATAATAACACAAAAAAACATGTTCTTAATAGGCCATTATTTTCTGTGATCGCTCCACTAAAGTGGTAAGTCGGAGATTCCGTTACATGTTTTTGACTTTCTTAGGACTAACAGTTAATGTTTGCAATCCCCTAAGTTTACGTTTCGTAGGACACATTTAGAGACAATAACTGAACAGAACATTTTTTTATCCACAACGAGGAAGCTCTTGCCCTTCATCTGTCCTGATGGAAACTGATGGATGATCAGCGAGCTTCACCCGGAATCCTAAACCACAGAGGAATTGGCCGTCCTAAATAGGTGGTCTTACCACTAGACCACAGTGGTGATTGTTACTTTACGATTAAATTTGATATACCTATTAGAGTGTGAGAGAAAGGAAAGTGTGTGTGGGTTTTGTGTGTGTGCGCGCGCGCGTGTGTGTGCGCGTGCATGTGTGTGTGTGTGCGTGTGTGTGTGTGGGAAAAAGGGTGTAATGATTTAATTTAATTAAAGTAAATGTTTAAAATGTCTGCCGTTGACCTGAATGCACATTCGACAACGACGAAAAAAAATTCTTCGTAACTAAAGCTTCTTCTTGCATTCTAATGTGGTTTTGTGCTTCAGTCAGTTTTGTCCGCAGTTCATCAATATTTTCATTCCCTGTTGTACCAGATGAAGGGCAACAGCTTCCTCGTTGTGGATAAAAAAATGTTCTGTTCAGTTATTGTCTCTAAATGTGTTCTACGTAACGTAAACTTAGGAGATTGCAAACATTAGTTAGTCCTAAGAAAGTCAAAAACATGTAACGGAATCTCCGAATTACCACTTTAGTGGAGCGATTACAGAAAATAATGGCCTATTAAGTACATGTTTTTTTGTGTTATTATGAAAGTACAGAAAACTGCGCAGTTTTTAAAATTATTTTGGACCTATGGAAGTTAATTATTTTTTCAAACTTTTAAGTTGAAAATTTTAGAATGTTCTGCTATAAGCATTTTTTTATGTTTCTAGCAAAAATTTTGTATCTTGCATCAAAGATAGGAAGGTGGTTATTTTTTTCAAACATCTGCAATTAATAGGGAATCTGTCAAAAAAAAGAAATCTGAGAAAAGTCAACCCAAAAAAAAGATAAAAAAAATTAAAGCCTACTAGGTCATAAAATTTAAAAAATCACAAAATTAACGATAACTTCTAAACTACGAAAAATCGTAGAACATACATAGGGGTGAAATCGATAGGTCTAGTCCTCACCTATCACCTGCCTTCGGCTTGACACCTTACAAGAAACACCCTGTATAAACTGGGTTTATGATTTTAAAGGGTCGCGTTCCATTTCAAACTAAAATAGAAAGACACGGGTCTTAACGCGACATTTAAGACAAGTTACATTATGAACTGGATTATTGTGGCAACCAAGCCTGAAAAGTGTTTGTTCTTTTGCAGCAAATGCACTATTTTTAGTAATTCAATTATCCTTGTTCATCTGAGTTTCTAATCATGTACGGTCAAACATAGGTAGGTACATCTTTATATTTTACGCAAGACAAATAACCCCCGAATTTGCTGCCTTAGACTATTCGGCGTTAAATTACAGAAAGAGTTGAAATTTTTAAGTACAGTCGACAGCACGTCAACGTAAGCACTGTGGCATCTTATCTTACGTAGTTGCGATAAGGGCGATTTTGCAACGAAAATGTAGTCTGATGTGCTATCTATCGTCTGAACTTTCTCCTTATCCGAATTTATACCAAACAGATCTTCATTAAATCAAGGCACAATGCCTTTTTTTTTTTCAAAAGCCGGTTGCTATTTCTTTGATGCTATTTGTTCGTTCTACGCTTCTTCTGGGATTCGTACGTCCTTTCCAGTATAAGCGGGATAGTGAAAGTTCTACGCTTCTTCTGGGATTCGTACGTCCTTTCTAGTATAAGCGGGATAGTGAAATTATGTTTCTAACCGCAGTGCGATGCACTCTCTGCATTTCTGCCCCCCAGACAAGTGGCAAAACGTGACAGTTGTAATGTCGGAAGGCCTTAGAACCGGCGTTTGTTATTTGTATGGAGGAGTTACATCGCTACGTGAACGTGTGTTCAATGCCTGGTCCGAGTGTCACTTGTTTCTCGGCGACAGACACGTGAGTATACTGAACCTATCCCTCATGTGAATATTGTCCATCCGTGACGCAGGCGCTAAGCTATATTTATTTCAATAAATTATTCATGAGGTACGGATGGCACGAGTTGTTAGCGTCATAGCATTGTCTGAATATGGATAATTACGTGTGAGATACAAATGATTTATTACTATCTTAGTCGTGCGCGCGTGGTATCAAATTTCAATTGCATCGGACTGCCGATTCAAGAATCAAGAAACGCTAGTCCAATCTCCGTCGACAGCTGAAAGGTTTATCAGGGACATTAGTAATTAATTTGTTACTAATAAAACCTTAAAAAAAGTATTACAAATCTCTTAGCGTGTTTTAAATGTACTTCTCAAAAATCACTTTGTGTGTCTGTACTGTACTTCTTCTCATTCAATGCAACAAAAATAGACTTAACCACTTGACTTACAAAGCAAAATATTTTTTCAGACACCTTATTACGGCGCCCCTAACTGACTACAATGTAATGTAAAGCAGCTCTTTAGTTAAATTCCAAGTAGGTTCACTTGAGGGGTTATTGTATTGTCCGTTTGTCACCCTTTTGGACGCTCACTTCAGGAGAATTTCAGCCTTCTGCACTACCGCAAAAACAAACTCAGTTATGCGCTAAGTACTGCATTGGTTCCTAAAGTGGGGGGCTCGGGCCATCTGTGTACTTAATTATAAAAAACCTGCGACCGCTGAGAGAATGCATTCCAGACTTCTCGATACGACCATTAAATAATCTTGAATAGAGGAGGGTGGGGCGCGGAATTTTTTGTATGGTCGAAAGGGGGCGCGTCTCAAATAAGTTTGGGAACCAATGCGCTACTGTATGCCTGTAGTATGGCCACGTGTATGTTTCTATGGTGCGTCATTGCTCGTCAGGGCCTACGGAATGTTATGTGCATTACATACAGCCCAGTGTCGGCCCGCGGACGTTTGCATTATTCATCGTGTAACTACATTGTCCTTTAGCTGTCATAGATCTATGGCGCACCAGGCTTAGAGACGTTTCTGAAGCAAAATATAGGTGACCTTCACTTGCTTTAGTTATTTCCCTTACGATGTGCGACTAAGTAGCATGTATTATTATTATCTATCAGGGCATTCACGAGATTTTTTTTATATTTAGAAGTAACAAACCCATGATTTTAGTTTGTGTACGAAATGCGCGTGTTATTACAGAATCTTCTATTGTTCCCCATATACAAGTGCCCTTCCCTTCTTACAGCTAACAACTAGGCGACATTAAGTTGCTCGCTTTTCTACCTTTTTTGGGTGATACATTTCTGAGGATGTGTTGGAGCGTTTCCCAAATCCACCATGGATGGTTGAGTGACGTTTATGGGTTCCACAAGACTAAGTATCACTTTCTGAGAATTACAAATTAAATCTTCATAAAGGGGGGCCAAAAAGCTGTCTTGAGCTATTGTGTAGATGAAACGCCATAGATAGACAACCCTAAATTCGGGTTAGGTATTATCTGGCCCACCGAAAATCTGGTCCGCGGACCAGTTAATAACTTTTTTAAATACTAGTCTTCATCTCGTCCGAAGGTCCGGGCCAGATAATACCTGTAAAATCACTAGGGTATAACTCGCCCAATCTATAGTGAGATTTAACAATCTGTTCTTAGTTAAAGGATTCGTGATAAATTGTTAGTTAAACAGCCAAATTCAAATTTCAAGCCCTTAAAATTTTAAACTAGGTAATGACTTAGTGCATCTAAAAAGTGGAAAAAAAAAGGTATGTTCACGGTCTATTTTTTTATACCATTGAATATTTAAAATTTAAAACAAGCAACCTTTTTATGTTTCAACTGTTTCATAAAGATTTCAATGAGAGTTTTTGATAGACTTTTTGATGTCAATTATTGCATATTCTTTTAGCTGTCGAACGAATTTACTTTACTTTTATGCTTATAGGTCCTGTACATCGGAAGATATTGATAAATTAATTAATACACCCAGACACAGAAACCAGAAAACTGCAATTTTTAAAATTAGGCCCTNATCAAGTTGCTCGCTCTTCTACCTTTTTTGGGTGAAACATTTCTGAGGATGTGTTGGAGCGTTTCCCAAATGCACCATGGATGGTTGAGTGACCAAAAAGCTGTCTTGAGCTATTGGGTAGATGAAACACCATAGATAGACAATAAATTCTATGAACATCTATAAAGGTTAGTATTTACTAGAGCATTATCTCGAGCATTTCTATGTAATGTAACGTTCTTACAAATGGTTCAATACAGGAAAAATTTACGACGTTTGGTTCTTGAAAGGGTGATACAGTTCATACAGTAGAAAATTAATAAATCATAGAGCGGCTCGTTGTTCTTTTACACGTAAATGCTCCACCTAATCTATACTCAACTTAAGGAATATGCTTCATTCTAGGCCTGATAAATAAATACTTTTCAATTTACTGTAAATACAGCAAAAAATATGTGTAAATATGAAAATTTGTTACACGTTCGTCTTTGTTATTTTGAAGGTCAACAAGGCCACCACTTTGTTATGATGCATGCAGTTTCGTTTTGCAAGAAAGAAATATACATTTATTACAACATGCAACGCAACGTGTTTTGCGCAACATGTTTGTTCGTAGATTGCCCAAGTTACTGTCAAATTATAGCAAGCCACTCCATAGACCTCTGAAAGACTTCTATGTACATGCCTTTTTTGCGAGAAGTCTCATTCATACGTAATTGTAGTATTTAAGTAAATGCTTATTGAAGACGTACATCATATCCGTAAAATGGTACCTATCACTGTTACGTTACAACTCGGTTACGTATTATATTTCTGACGTGTTGTTTGCCAGAGAAAAAATTAAAAATGATATTTCTCAAGGTTATTATTTTAAAATTTCTTTGATTTTTAGTCAAGCTCTCTACTGCTTCGAGTTAATACTGGTGTTTCCACTTTGTTTAGGATCTAATGAATTAACAACACAACAGGATTAAGAACACCATATAGTTTTGTTATGAAAATGCTCGGAGCACGTTTTCTCTCTAGGGATTTTATTAGTACAGAAGTATATGCACACGCGTACCTGTGCCATGGCAACACAAATCGGCTTGCTTATTTATTTCCGCAGAGAACCCCAAAGTCAAGGTACCATTAGTTTCAATTTCATTGCCCCCTGGGAGTGCTAAGACTAGACACCGTAAAGTCTATGTTACATTTGGATTAATTAATAAAAATTTAAATAAAATAAAATGTAGACTAGTTCTTTATGTGAACTATTGTGAACTAAACATAATGCTGCTTTTACACTATGCGGAAATTAGCCGAGTCAAGTCAAAAAAACAGAGGAGTGGGGATGAAATTCATTCATAATTCATCCCCACTCCTCAGTTTTTTTGACTTGACTTGGCTAATTTCCGCGCAGTGTAAACGCAGCATAAAATATTTACAAAGTCATGGTTTCAATGTAATGATGAACATCTTTTTGTTACTGATTCATGACAACAACGATATTCCGCGGGTACAAAAACGGAAAACAGATTTTTCAGTACGTAGTTTTTTAACGATATCTATTCGTTTCGTGACTCAGGCGATATTCTATTAGATTTACCAAATATATAACCTTTGAAACTCCATACTTGTAGAATTTCTGTATCATCCGCCCATCGTACCGGTAACAAGTAATGAAGATCTAATAACGTACGCGGGGCGAACACCCACCGCACACATTTCTATTGATCCAATCTGTTGCCATAACGAATGCTATTATGGCGGTAAAATTTCACTCGACTCTCAAATGGTTAAACTGTTCCGTGATTTTTCTCTTTTTTTAATACTTGTAGTTTTTCTTTTCAAAATGTTATCATGTTATCGTCAAGAATAAGAGCGGTATTTACAGATTTTTTTTAAAGATTCCACGGGGGCGTGGCGCTAAAACGTTCCGATTCCTGTAATACGAGGTTTTTAGCAACAGTAAATTTAATTATTAACTGGTAATACGTTCTATTCAGAAGAACGGTAGTACCAAATACACCATTTAAACAAGTTAACAATACGAGTATAGAAAACAACATAAATCAGTTGCAATTATTTTCACTAAAGTCTGAGTTTAGACATTCTACGAGTAATAAACTACTCCAAGTTTTAGTCTGTGTTGCTAGCTGTTAGTCTGTCACATTGAGAACATTTGCGGAGTAGAGACAGGATCTTTAAAAGTTATGAATGAAAGTAAATATACTTCGTAAAGTAACTACATAATTGACACGCTTAAATTGTTGAGTTGAAACCAATATTAGGCACCCGAAATAAGACGCAAAAACGATCCGTGGTGTAGCGCTCACGTGCCGACCTATATCGCCGTGGAATGTTGATTGCGTCTCTCGTAAGAGCTGTAAACGTGATACAAATATTTTGTTTTGTTTGCCTAATTACATAATGTTGATCTTCATGTGTTAAAAACAAGAGATAGAGACAGTTTTATTTATTTGAAATTGAAATGTATTATGATATGCCCAACTCACAAGGGGTAATTATTTAATTCAGGTACACGCGTGTTAGGCCAGTAGAATTATAATTAAAATCGGATTTACTCTACAAAAGTTTTTATTGGCTTCATTTGTTGCACAATATGACTATTCTATCTTCTAAGTCCCCCGGCGGAGTTGTGCTTATGGTGGGGGCTGAAAATGTGTCGCAAAAGGGGTACCTAAATAATAAGCCTACGAAAAAGAAAAACCTAATTTATGGTGGTTTTATGTTATTATGAGTGTAATCAAAACAATACATTTCATGCTTATTTATTTAGCGTAATGTATTTTACTTGTAAATTGTGAATATTACACTGGGGAACAGTCAATTTGCGGCATGGTAGTTAGAGTCAATTCTGTATGCGACTAGTGTGCTGAATACTAGAAAAATATTAGATTTGTCAAATTGACTCTAGATCTTGAGATAAATACTATTAACTATTTATATGAAAAAACCGAAATAAAAATACCAATCTGTATAAAAAAATATTTACACTAAGATCCTATTTAAGAACGATATAAAAATTAAAAATATATTTACTTTTCGTCAAACAATAGAAAAAAAACTACAAAAAGCTTTTTCTGTAAGCTTTTATGTTATGCTTTTGGTCAGGAAAATTCCATAATTATGGCAACAGTAATCAGCCATCATCTGGCGGTCCCATTGACCGTGGATATCTTTCTTCCACTATCCTGATGTTCTGGTAGAACCGTTCTGCGTATTCCTCACTGTAATCACCCAGATTATGGGAGAACCTGTCCAAATGGTTATTGTAAAAAAAATAATTTAATACTCAAATTAGCTCCTTATGTGTAAAACTTTTAAAACAATTTAGCAACCAATTCTGAAAAGTCTGGTGCTCTATGACTCCCCAAATATTGTTTGACTACTAAAACAAAGCTTAGCCATGCTTCAGATTCAATTTGTGTTATGTGGTTTACAAATACAGTGTCTTTATAAGAGTACGGATTTGCGGTCAGTCGAATTTATTTTTTCCGTATTCAAATGAACGTTTCAGGACGTAAAGGACTTTAATTTGGCTGACTTTTGATCATTTTAGTGATAAGAAAGCTCAGTTCCTAGCTTTAGCCTTCCAAATTGAAGTCCTTTACGTCCAGCTTGGCTCCAGTATGGCAAAGAGTCTACACAAGGCTTGCAGACGATATTGGACCCCTAATATTTATTATTTTATGGAAGTTTTATACCAAAGTATGCTTGGGTTTTTATAACTACCTTCGTGATCTTATTTCTTTGCTTTTGTAAGTTTACAAGCCAAATATTAACAAAAACTGTTGGGGTTGTAAACTTAAAGTTTTCATAATGAACTCATATTTTTTGAGACAAAAAGCTCTTCAAAAATTAATTTAACAGACACAAACTGATAATTTCAAGATCTAGTAGCTGATTACTAAATTGTTGTGACTACAACTACACTAATACATGAGTAGAAAATAAAACTTAGTGGGGTATAATCAAATTAATATAAGTTTAGGGAGAGTCGTTTAATTTTTTTCATTGATTTCTTGCGTCTCGTTTATCTCAAGAACCAGAGTCAATCCAAAGAAAGTAAATGCACACCATTTATGTCTAATACATTATGTGTTTACAAAAACCATTAACAAAATAGATGCCGCAGATTTTTTTATTTTTTTTTGTTCCGCAGTGTTATTGTTTATTTGTTTCGTTTCACTACCGGAACTGTTGAAGATAGGTTCTTACCAATTATCTCATTTTATTATTATTTATGAACGTTTCAGGATTTTTTTCTGACGCACCATAGAGATTTGTAGTATTTACATTTTTTTTTCTTTGTCTCCAGGTGAATGAATTCATCACGCGAGAACCTAAAGCGGCCCCATCGCGCCGCCTAGCCGCCTGATAAAACGTAAGTACATACATACATACATACACAAATAACTCGCAGAATTATTATTATACATGTGGGACACTATGGCTGCACGCTGCACGCGGCCCACAGGTGGGACACAAGGGCTGCACGCGGCCCACAGGTGGGACACTAGGGCTGCACGCTGCACGCGGCCCACAGGTGAGACACTGGGGCTCATAAAGAAATCTAATCCTTGTTTTACAGCTAAACAAATCACAGATCACACTTAAAATTTGGTATACTTGATGCTACTAAGTATGACTTTTTTATTGTCATTTCTATTCTACTAACCGTAAAATTAATCTTTGTCTAAAATAGCACGCGTTCTCGATTCATGGTTCAAAGTTCAAAGGTTACCGTCATTCCTAGACTTCAAATAAATAGAAGAATTCGTCTTTTCCAACTTTTTCCTCCAAATTCTTTCCATGGCTCGACGGTTTTATTTAAGTGCAATGAAAACAGACGCAGTAAGTATAAAGCCTTAGCAGGTCTGTGTGTATCTAATCAGATTTCAGAGCTCTTACTTAAGTAAGTACTTGTACATACAAACATTTCAGACCTATACAACTCCTTTTGATTTCCTGGAACTAGGGTATTAATAAGACTACTTCAAAACTGTGAGCTTATTATTTTTGGTTCCTTTATTCGAAAGAATCTTAAGAAAGGACCTCGTTTAAGTAATGAGATTTCGACTGGAGTGAGTATGGCAACGAAATATTGTACTTTTAGCTAGCAATAAAATTCAAATTCATATATGAGTTTCTACCGATGGCATAGGAATTCAATACGGTTTGCGTGATTTCGTATGCGAATTTAAACTCCCATGCCTCGCCGTCGCGGCGTCGTCGTCCATGCCATTTGGGATCTTCTGTGCCTTCTTTAGTTATAGTTCAACTGGGCGAATTGTTTACGTCCATGAGATAGCTGTGTCGTGAGATCACTCATAGTACGCCCACGATACATGCCTTGAGCCTTGAACATTTTACAGATTACGGATGTTCTTTTCACGCAAGTGTCACAGAAATGTGAAAATTTCACCTATCTAGCTATCACTGTTCTGTTGCGCTATGCTAGCGGTGACAAACAAACAGACAGTGGAGTCTTAGTAATAGGGTTCTGTTTTATCATTTGGGTACGGTACCCTAAAATGACTGTTGGAGTAATGCTTGCCACTTGCCACATGCGGCCCCATCAATCACCGTTGACATGTTATTGTGTTAGTATGGACTATGGACCGGTGTCTGTGTGATCCAGCTTCTACTGTACAATCCGATCGAGCTAACTGCGCATCTCGCTGGAATGCGCTTCACCTCCCACTTACCCGCACACCTCTCCGCGTTCGCCCCGTTCCCGTAAGGCCTCAGCCTCGAACTTAGCGGGCAGCGGGGCGGCGGCGGCGGCGGCGCGGGAGCGGCAGGATCTTATGCGTAAAATCAAATGGACCGGTTCTCGAAAACAGCGGCGCGGCAGCGGGGCGGCAGCGGGCAACGAGCGGGCAGCGGCGAGGGAGCGGGCATCGAGCGGGGAGCGCACTCCTTCTTTTGCCCACAATAAATCGAGCGTTAGGAATAAATTTGAATCGAAATAAAATTGTCGCCGTTGTTCAGACATTTCGTTTGCGAATAAAAACAAATATCTCGACAACACAACCTCGAACACAACACTTCGCCGCTAAAGCGCCGCGCGAGCTGCCCGCTGGTTTCGAAAACGGGTCTGCGTTACCCGCCCCGCTCCCGCGCCGCCGCCGCCGCCGCCCCGCTGCCCGCTAAGTTCGAGGCTGAGGCCTAACAGAGCGTGGATGTGACGTCACGGCTGCCAGGTGCGTAGTTAACTTGACCGGAATGTACAACAACAACAGTCGTACATTATGTCATGTACAGTTGAAATTACAAAAAACACGGCATTTAAAGGTTCAAACAAAAATTTTTGATTAATATTTTCTAATGCTTATAATATTAGGTAGGTACCTACTTACTTACCTACTAATGATTAACGTGAAATAACACCAAAATTATCTCGGAAAATCGTAATTAATTTTCTATTGGACGTCTACAATTTTGGTTCGTCGAGTTCATGGTCGCTATATTTAGGCAAAGTTTTCCTTTTGCAAATTAGAATAAGTAGGTATGTACATCTAAGTTTGATTCCATGAGAAATTCAAGATGGTAATGAATTCCTAAAAACCTTCCTGGAATAGTGTTGGTGTTAACGAAAAATCTCGAAAGTAGCTCGGGAATCTTGATAATTTAATATTTCAGTCGGATTACCACATTTACCACCTACGCAGAGGTGAGCGGGAGCTACGCTTACATACAAATATCATTATTTTGAAGAGCCCGGGGTAGGTACAGCACATCAGGTTAACCATTTTTGTTGCAAACTCGCCCCTATTACAACTGCACAAGAACCCACAGTGGTTAACTTGACGTGCCGTCGTCTGTACTTCGCGAACGCGATTCAATTATACCGTTACAGGGCGACCTTTTAACTCGCACTTAGTTAACGAGAAAGATTGCCATGGAAACCAGCCACTTGCCTGTCGCGGGCACGTAAAGCTTTACAGTGGCATGAATGTAATGTAGTGTTAATTGGTTGTTAATTTTGCAGTAAAACAATGAACATAATGTGTCTGTACATGTATTTATATTTAGTGGACTCAACTCTAACCTAAGGGAATAAAAAATGCACCGCTGCCTGTGGCCGTCGCTCCTATGCGTCATCAATATCTTTGAGATAATGTTATTTTTATCGCTAAATCTCGATAACGGTGTTTGATAAATATATTTTTTTCGCTATGCATAACGTGCTGAAAGAAATGTAGGGTTTTTTTTTCTATAATTTGTCTCTAACCCTGTTGGACCCTAAATTTAAATTCTCTTTAGGTAAGGAACCCTAAAAATAAGCGTAAAATAAATCACTTCTCGTCAACGATATATTCAATATCCTTGCCTTGCGTCCTTACTTTCGTTAGCATTGTACAACTAATTTTGAAATCGAAAGATGACGTCGAAATCGAAACTAAATCTGTTCAAACACCACGTCCTAATTTCCACGAAAATAAGTTTTACCGACAAGTAATTAACGCCCTCGGAAACGGTAGTAGCTGCGTAATCCCAATGTTAAACATAAGCGGCGTAATTAAACAGTAAATTAATCTGAAGGAGTCGAAGAGTGCCCGCCCGAGCGCGAAAGACGTACGAGTATTGCTAATCCGATTATGAATAAACGAGTACTTTTGAGCATCGATATTTTGATCCCGTTTCACACCAGGTTACCAAAGTAGCGCTACCGATCTTCTTGTGGTGGAAATCTGTAAAACTCCATACTAAAAACATCGGTTATCGTTATAGTTACAAAGTTAGGTGGTGCAACTCAGCCTTAATTTTTCATCAAATACCATGCTTCTTCCCGCAACTTTACTCACCTTTCGCGCGAAAAAAACCACTTGATTTCTTCATCATCATCATCATTTCAGCCACAGGACGTCCACTGCGGAACATAGGCCTCCCCCAATGACTTCCACATCGCACGGTTCGTAGCGGCCTGCATCCAGCGCCTTCCTGCTACCTTTATCAGGTCGTCGGTTGATTGATTTCTTATTAAAACATTTTTCCTAATCAAATACTGTGATGGACGAATTCCAATTTTCGAAACCATGCCCTGGGGCTACTCCCTTATGGCTTAAATTAGGTATTTTTCAACAATAAAGTTTTACACGGGTACAAACTTCAAAGTGAAATGGAAGCTGTCCTAATTACACAATACTTTCTTGATTAGGTTAATTACTTTTTCAACATCCTACGCCCTTATTAGCGCTAACAGGCGGCAGGAGCTTTGTATGTGTATTTTTTTTTTAATTTTTATTTAGAAACCAACGGCGCGGCTGCGTTACAATGAGTAAATCTTAAAGTAACTTAATTATAAGTATGGCTAATTATTATAGGTTTCCCTAGAATAACCTTAAAGTAAATCTACCGTTCGGATTACCGAGACGCAAACTCCAAAAGATGAAACCTAGAACATTACAAATAACTTACTTACATAATATTATTATGAGAAGTAAAAATACACATTTAGATATATTTGACACCCTATAAAGTTGAGCTACATTTGTCGATTTAAGATTAAGTAAACTAAACCATTTCTAAAAACACACATTATCACAATAATGTAGTCTATTGAATCAAATTAATACACAACACTAGCTTTTCTGAAAAAGGAATACAGGCAGATTTATCATTGACATTTTTTTTTACACTACACTGGACCTCAAAGAAAAAGGGCTGGTTAGAAAATCTTTTACATTTTCGAAAGTATGTCCCTGAAACTTTTCATTAACAATAAAAGCGATTGGTATTTTATTAAATACATAAAAATAGGTCAGGTACTTTTGAAGATATTGAAGATCCTAACCGACCCTTTTTCTTTGCAGTCCAGTGTATAATTGATCATTTCTAAGGCTGGGCTGCACCATCTTACGGGTATTCGTTACGGTTAAAGTAAGGTGGTGCAACTCAATTTAAGGAAAGCAAGCAGAAAATAAAGCCCGTATTCACAAACATTACCATGAGGTCTCACAGTGCTCGTGGACGCTCAGGGTGACACACGAACCAATCACAGAGCTCTATTCAACGCAGTGCGTTCGATTTGCTGCTTCACTTAAGGAAGCATCGTTTGTTAATACGGGAGTAAATAACACACCTTGAGTGTTCCCTTCGCAATAACGCCCGGCTGATTGAGCCGGCCCAGCGGGGCTACTCCGAAAAACGTTATCCGAAGTTTCGAATGTTGCCAATTGCCATCCCTCTCACGCAAAGCGAGATGCTATCACGAGCGACGGTGACAGACAGAGCCGAAACTACGTAAATAGCGTTTCGTAGTAGCCCTCCAGGCAGGCCCGGTGTCGGAACCTCGCCGCTTCCGGCCGGGTACACAAACCACCGCTCTCCCGGATATTGCTGTTTTGCGAGCCTGAAATCGAATTTCCTCACTTGAGATCTATATCACCTTAAAGTTTTCAGGTTATGACTCGAAATTCGTTGATTGATTTTACTCCTTCACTCAAAAATCGTTTGATATTTTTAACTTTTTATCTGGAGCAAAATGGAAAAATATAAAAATACAAATATGTACTCATAATAATAATATGACATATTACACAAGCACACTGATCAGTATAAAAGACAAAGCTGTAAAATTTTCTACACTTACATTCATGATTAATTTAAATCCCTGTTGTCCCTTGATATGTGATTAGGGTAAAATGGCGTGTAAATAATCACTCAAACTTTAGTAAGAGGAAAGAAATAGTAATCTAATTTTAGAGAGCTTAAAACTGAAACTAATTTCTGAAAAGTTTGTTATACTTTGTGCCATAAATAAAAAAATAAAGTAAATAAATAAATACTGAATCAAAAGTACCTTAAGCTAATAACTTTTTGTATATAAGCAGTATTTATACATTATAGTGATAGCGTTTAGCTTAGTAGTAACACTTATGTGCACATAATTATGACATAGATTTAGAACATAAAATATTCAGAATTCATGCATACGTTATTACGTTGAATTCAATCACAAGAAAAGTCATATCTTTTATCCTGCTTTTAGCTTGAGAGAGAGGTCCGACGAATCACGAAGAATGTAATAACAACAAAAATAACATCACGAAATATAATTTTGCCTTTACGTTCGCGTTCTCGACATTTCCCACACTCGCGTCGCCAACGAAAAGAAAAGTATGTTACTGCGAAAATAAAGTTGGCCATGTATAAAGAATACGCTCATTAAAGGAATCCCGCTGAAAGTGAAATTACACTGTAATCATTGGCGAGGAAGTAGGGCAATTCTATAACCGCCCTGTGGCCGGGTCGTTCGTAGTAACTGCTACGGCGTAGGTGACATTTGTAGCGTATATTGTTGGCTTTAATTACACCGCTCGCGCTGCTACGAACACCGTGCCTTGGTTTTTGATTAAAGTTAACGCAAATTGGCATTGTTACAGTTACAGTGTTACGGGTAAGAAATTTCGAAATTGAATTTTCGCATGCAAATATTTTAGCACCTCTACAATAAAATTGTAATTAATACACACGAATATAATATTCTGTTCTGATTCATTACAGCCTATTAAATTTCTCTTTTGTTCTCTTTTATGATATTTGTTAGTATTAAGGTTACATTATTAAATAATCACTGAGAAATGTGATTAATTTATCACTTTTACCTCGACTGTCGGTAATATTCATAATAACCGGCGATTATTCATAATTTTCAATTTATCACATTTACCGTAACAAATATACTACGCCATGAAAAAATTACAAAGATTATGTCAATCGGATGTGATCAATTGTTATATTAATAGAGAAAATATGCAGCCGGTGATGTACAGTCGCGGAATGAAAAGGTTCGTCACCTTAATGTCGGTTTTCGCTTGCACTAGGTACTGTAAGAGTCAAACCTGCCAACATACCAGTGCAAGAAACAGTGCTGCTAACATTTAAATAAATGTGACGTTTGCTAACGAAGAAGGTTTTGCTTATTTTTCTGTCCCATCAGTGCAATGTTACAAAATGTTTTTTTTTTATTTAATAGGAATAATAATGGCAGGTTGAACCAACAAGAAGGTTTTAGTTTATCAATAATAAAAATCTTCTTGACAAGATAAATGTCAAACAACTTTAATCTGAATAATTTTGAACTTTACTGACTAACAGTTAAAGATTATTTTATCTAACTCGAGATTATTCTGTAACATAGTTTCAAAAGGTAATATGTGCTCGCGATTCGTCGAAGGAATCAATTTGAAAACTGACGAACCTTTTCATTCCGCGACTGTACATTATCATGGCCATAAACTTTAAATAATTCCCAATGTATGTAATTAAACCAAAGTATGACAAAAACATCTCAAATTAAGTAAAAAGAAAGGATGATGGGCACAAATGTATGGTAAGTGGTACCCGCTCCAATAGCCATAACCAATATATATTTTAAAAGGCCTTTAGATGTAGGAAAATGTCTGCTATGGGGCCAGTTCTAATTCACGTTTTGAAAGCAGTAATTCCACTAAGTATTATAATGAAAGTATAACACAATCATCCATGTATACGAGTATGTATTATGACTACAATCTATTCATATAACTAAAAGAAGCATTGAAAAGGAAAGGATTATACCTACGATGAACTAGCCAAGCTATTAGCCCTTTATTCGCTTTCATCATCATCATCATGATCATTTTAGCCATAGGACGTCCAGTTGAACATAGGCCTCCCCCAATGATTTCCACAATGGCCGGTTGGTGGCGGCCTGCATCCAGCGCCTTCCCGCTACCTTTATGAGGTCGTCGGTCCATCTTGTGGGTGGACTTATTGGGTCTTGTGAGTTTATTCACTTTAGCAACCCATAATAAAACCCTTAAGAAGTAATAAAACTTTAACCCCTTTATTAATAAAAGTTACACCCTAGTTGAACTCTGGCTTAAATTGTCATTTGGTATGGAAATGTCATTTTAATCCAAGGTTCTTCCTAGGTGTAACTTTTTATTAATAAGGGGGTACTTCTTTAAATAAAAATATTTATTTCACAATTATCCCCATCAATAAAAATTATAGAGTTAAGGAAGGATGCTGGAGCAGTAAACCCTTCCTGCCTCGCATAACCCAAGTACCATACGATGGACGCGTATGATACTTCTTCTTCTTCTTCCTCGGTCCCTCACTGATGAGGATCGCGACCATAGATAGTGTTCCTCCACCGACTGCGGTCATAAGCTGTGTGGACCGCACGATGCAAACTCCCGCCCACCGTCTTCCTCACCGCGTCCGACCATCTCGTCGGTGCCCTGCCCCGAGCGCGTCCCCCTTCATACTGTATGATACTTAGGTTACACAAAAAGTATCTTTATCTTCGAACGCAACCAGATCTGAGGCTGGTGGCCATAGTAAATGTTGTTCGTCTTGGTAAGACCTTTCAAATGACACTACAAACATAACTATTGGAGCCGGGTACCATTCTGCATAAAAGTATGTATATCTTCGTACACAACCAGATCTGAGGCTGGTGGTCATAGTAAAAGTTGTTCATCTTGGTAAGACCTTTCAAACGATACTAGACTCATATCTATTGGAGCCGGGTACCATTTTGCCCATTGTCCTTTGATATTTCTTTTTAAGACAAACATTGTTTAAAAATAAAAGTTCGTTTTTCTTGGTCTTTCTGATTCTTACGAAAGGACCAAATGAAGTAACATCATAAGTAATCATGAGCCGCGGCGTAATTGGCCTGGACATTAAGGAAACATGAAATGGAAAATTGCCAGAATACTGCAGTCCTCGAATTATAAATGTTTTGTCAATGTCTACTTATTTCGGGCCTACTCAGGGTTGTGTTGACGATGTTACTTTCTTCTTTTATATTCAATCGCGAATGAACATCCAAAATTGTTTAAAACTGCTGCTGAGGTATACCCGAGAAACACAAGGTCAGCAAATAGACTAATATTTGACTTCTGCCCAAAAATCGCACTTTGTCATAAAAATTGCTATTCTATGTGAATTAAGGTTTATAACAAAATTCCTGAAAGATTTAAAATAGGTCCTGTAAAAGTAATGACCAGAAAGCTTAGGGAACCACCACCTGACCACTTCCTGCTTTTACAGTGTTCAGGAATTTCTGGACAAATAATTTGCATGTTGATGTTGTATTTTAGCAGAATAGAGCACTTTGTATTTACAATACTATCTGTATCAATCTATTCTTTGCAAATAAATGTCTTTGTCTTTGAATGTTTTGCCGAAACTTTTATTAAAAGATTCTTATTTTTATGATGTATAAAACGTCGCTCTCCGCTGTCTGTCCCTTTGCTGTATGCTTAGATCTTAAAAACTACGCAACGGATTTTGATGCGGTTTTTAATGGATATAGTGATTCAAAGAAACATGCATATTATCAACATTGCAACCGGTGGGTCGCTAGTATCTGTACTACCTGTATTTAGTAATCAGAACACATCAAGCTTAGCGAGCATTTGAAGTGTCGTTTACTTCAAATGCCCGCTAAGTTTGTGTTCTGTGCTTACTAAATACAGGTAAAATATATTATTCCCTTGTTGTTGTGTAATAATAAATAAATAGTCTTTGAAATTAAAGGTCAAAATAACTATAATATCCCATTAATAAATAGGTTAAAATATAAGCAGTAAAGGTTCGGATGGAATTGACGTGTCAGGAGTGGGTGCCGTGAGATATTTTCAAATACATAATTCAATTGCGTTCCCTCGTAAAATCACTCCATTCACTAGCAAGGGTATTCTCCATTTCTTTTACGAAACTACCTCGTGCCTCAAATAACACCTCGGAAATTTTTGTTGCAAAATAGAAATAGCATAGATCTATTACAACTGTATAGATGCTACATACTGGATGGAAATGATAAATGATCTCGCTCGATTATTTCTGAACTATACAAGATATCGAAAAACTGTTTACTGATCCTGAAAGTGCTTCGCGAGCTCAATGAACCGGTATCAATAATATGTTACAGATTAAATTGGATCTATCCGAAAATTCCATGTTATCATCTTCCATTCATAAAGGAAGCCACTACGGTCAATGTTAGAAGTGTTAAGAAAATAATAAGCTCTTGTAACTCGTAAATTGCATTCTTATTGAAAATTATTAATGGAATACATTGGTTTTAGGCTTTACTTGCTATGTTATTATCAAGATAAGTGTGCCATGTGGCTCATCTTTGGTACCAAATGTTTGGAAGCTGGAAACATTAAATTTTTGCTTGAAAAAATAATAATAAAAGTAAGGTGGTGGGTACTTGATTTGTGGCTATATTATTATTGAAATTAAAGTAAGACACAGAAGACCTTTAGTAAGAGGCTTCCAAACTTATTGATCTAATGGACCACTTGCAACGTTTTCGATTGAATAGAATTGATAGTTTGGTTCGTGAATATCGAACGTGTTCGTCCCATTTTACCCAAAGGACTACTTTTTTTTTCCTAATCACCTCTTAGAACTGGTCGACCCTTTTTCTTTGCGGTCCAATGTATTTTTGTGAATACACAGTATGTACTGCGCATTTGCACAACACTGATTTCATGGCGGCTATTTATTAGTATAACAAATTAACTGCTATAAAGGATACGGCCACAGACTGAGCGTGGGAACGGCGAGAATGTTTAGCTAACCAAGCCCTGTTGTAAACTGACCTCGTTTCCGGATATAGTATATCTTACGAGATACTGGAGATAGACGCCAGCTAGCTCTAAATAGAACTACTACGCAAATTCCACTTTCTTGAATGGTACGCAGGGTTACATTACTTACATCAGGGTTTCCCAATTTTTTTCGCTAAGGAACCCTAATTGATTATACTTTTCCTAGCGGAACCCCCGTACTACTCCGCCCGCACGCCCTGCCCCTCCCTTGTGCGTAAACAAGTCGGTGCGAGCGAACAACGTCGGTCACGAAACGTGGGATAATATTTTTTACGGAACCCTTGCGGCCTTTCCACGGAACCCCAGGGTTCCGCGGACCACCATTCGGGAACCACTGACTTATATTTCATAGGGCTCTTTGTCTTTTGGAGAGGCTTCTAAATCAAATATTGATTGTTGTAACTCTTTACCTAACCGGAAAATATGGCCAGTAGTCGCAATTTCATTTGATTAAAGGTATCATCTCCACAACGGAGTTTACATCTCTGGCATCACGCTGCATGCATAGGCGCCTGTCATGGCTTAATCAGACTCGACCAACTTAGATATTTTATCACCGAAATATTCGTGGATAAATCCGAAAACTCTTCTAATAGACAGTTTTACACCATACCCCAATAATTCGAAACCACAACTTTTTTAAAAATACTCTTCTTTCTGGTCTTAAAAACTTAATTAATTTTAAATTAACTGTAAATTACGATTTTTGGTCGCATTGTAATTAAAAAAAGTAGTTTAATTGAGTTGACAAAATAGTGACGTCACTTGCTTGTAGTGCCATACAAAATCTATGGGAGAGTTTCGTTTTGACAGTTTTAAAAAGTACGTCAATTGATTGGTGGTGTCAACATGTCTATTGTACACAGCACCTACTGTATCATTATTAGGCGGCATAGGCACGCCATTGTGAATACTGTCACTACAGAATACACGCTACAAAAGTTCATCTCAAGTGCAGATGACAGGTGTCAGGACAGTGTTACCTACTCCTGTAACTGTGAGTTAAAGCTGGGAACATTGTTACCTTGTTTCAATAAACCAGTTTGACAGAATTGGATTACTTTTCCCGTTTACGTCTATGACAAATCCCTCGTGCGGTGTTTTTAACCCGAGAACATAATTAAACTGGGATACAACGGCACAGTCGTAAATTGCATAATTTAAAACCCAGGTCTCTGGGTAATGTCTTCGTGGATGCCTGAATTAGTTTAACTTTGTACCTTTCTAGGAATATGTTTTTTAAACTGAAAAAAAAAAGAGAAACAAATATTTATAAACGAGAAAGTTTGTGTGGATGTCAACATGTTTGTTACTTTTTCACGTAAAAACTACTGACCGGTTTTTATAAAACTTTACAGTATTTGTTTAAACATCAGAATAACATATTTTAGGTAAAATAGGCTAATAATTTATAATGATCTGTGACAAATTTAATTTCACGCGGGTGAAGCCGTAGGCAAAAGTTATTAATAAATAAAGAAAGGGTTATTGAAAAAAGAGGCTTCTTGTTTTTTGACAACTCCCATTTAACCGTTATTAGGTCACGTGCTCCTCGTAGGGCAGGGCGCACCCTCCACTTTGGAGTGAGTCCACAGTCCAAACACGTGCCTCGTCGAACAATATCTATTGAGCATTTCTAATACAATTTCCATTGTTTCCACATTTCGTAATCGTAGTTTGTGGTTCCAAAAACATAAATTCACTCGCGTTGAATCTATCATGATCGCAATCATCATCATCATTGTCAAGAGAAGATTCTAATTTGAACATGGATGTAATCCATGTTATGATAGTCCTTCAATATCGACACAATTAACGGCAAACATCACAAACGCGCATGTTTTTAATATTATGTTGTTTGGTTCGTTGAGAGAAGTTTACCGATGGTGCTCGAAAAACTTTTTTCACTCTTACTCTTACTTCACTAAATTTTGGCACTTTTTTCACTCTTAGCTCTAATTCTCACAAACTATGCATTAACACATACTGGGTGAATACTTCTCTTAAGGAACCTAACAACATAAATATAAACAATTCTTAGATGCGCGTTTGCGATGTTCGATGTCGATATTGACTTTTATGATGACTCGATCCATGCTAGCCGTCAAGAAATTGGTCGGAGATAGTACGCAACAATCGAATTAGACTAAGCATCGATGCGTCTTCCCCCGCCTCGGGCTATCAAAAGGGCGGATACGTATCGACGTCGTGACGGACGCGTATTATATCGCTGCCGACGGCACCGGTCCCGTGACTAATTCGCTCGTCCGCCCGCTACGCAGCTGATGCGACAATATTGTCAACCAATGTCATTGTATTTACTATGACTATTGATGACATACATAATGTTCTGATTCTGGACGTTATAGTAAATAAGTATGCAGCCGAACACAATGCTATTAGCATAATAACTATCACAAAGTTCAACTTGGCAAATTACAGGTCATAAACGCCCAGCCATATTCAAGGGAAAGCTATTTTATTATTTATTGTATTCGGTAGTAAGTGAATACCTTTATAATAGTAGAAAGCTTACGTACTTTAAACAAGAAGCTCGTGCTTATAACGTTATCGCCTAAGTTTAATATCTATTTGCCTTCCAAAGAATTATTTAAATTGTTGGAATGGTCTCCGAGATTACTTTGGGTAAATTTGCTCTGGGGATTTCGTGAGAACGGCCCCAAGACATTTTCATCATCGTACTCGTGTCTGTGGACCATAAATAATCAAATTATGCGTGCAACGCGCACAATTGTTTTTATTTCTTTCCCTTTAATCCTGTACGTTTTACTTAGTAAATTTTTGAGCCTTTAATACTCATTCTACCATTATCAAGTGCCATTAGGTGATTTCATTGGTCCGCTTATTGCATTACGTGTTCACTGTTGACCTGTTAATTAATAACTTTCAAATGAGGTTAATAGGCCATGTGAGTTTTGTCGGAAATCTTGTTGTGATACAAACTTAAATCTCACTGATGTGAACTGTGGAACACTGTAGTGCTATAACGGAACACACCATGTTACAGGTGTAATCAGGTATATACGTACGTATTTATCTATACTAATATTATAAATGCGAAAGTAACTTTGTCTGTCGGTCTGTCTCTCTTTCACGCCTAAACCACTGAACCGATTTTGATGAAATTTGTCATAGAGATAGTTTGAGTCCCGAGAAAGGACATAGGATAGTTTTTATCCCGGTTTTTGAAACATGGACGCGCACGATAAAGTTTGTCTGTGACAGACCAAATTCCATGCGGGCGAAGCCGCGGGCGGAAAGCTATTTATTTATATTTGGGAAACATACAGTTACATCAATATAATTTAAATTTACCTAACGTATGTTTGACGTTTGGAGAATTATCATTCGAGATTTATAGGTAGGGTACGTTACACGTACGTATCTAGAGGCGTAGACGTGAGCACCGAACGCCGGTAACGCGGTTGATCCGCCGGTGAACTTGCGCGTGTGATTTCAGTAAACAGATTACGCTCCGCCAGCTACCACCCAACGTTTCTTACCTCCTCTCTAATATTGTATTTCGGTATATATGTATACATCCATTTCCCGATTATTTATGACTCTGTCCTTTTCTCCAGACAGTTTACAGTTCATGTAATATTCCTGAAAATATAAAAATGATCCCCAAAATAAACTTACTTCTGGAAAGACTCGTGGAAGAGAAGACGAACCATTCAAGACAAGTTTAATGGAAGGAGGATCATCCGAGCTTAATTTCGGCTTAAAACGCTGACAATGTTGGCGGGAGTGCATTGTTGGTTTCCTTTTAACCAATTGGCACACGTAGCGAATACAAAGTATGAATCCACTTAGCGATATTACAGTTTCTATTGTATGCGCTCTATAATTCTATGTAATTAAAGTTCCAGTACACAAACTATGTTTTTGGAACAGGTATGTAACATTCCCATTATGATTCGAAATCAGAGAAAAAAACTTTTTCAAAACCATTAGATTAATAAAGTAGCGGCAAGAAAAGTGAGGCAACTTTAATTCTTTAGACCAGCATTAGTATAGTTTGTTTATACTTAGTTGGCCGATAGTTGGGATCTAGTTTTTTGCAAATTGTGAATCTGTGACACATTATCATAATTTTAGTGCGTAGAATACTGGACAGACTGGTTGTTAGAGCACTTCTGGGCTGCAAGCAATGCTCACTTTTGACTATTTGCACAGTAATAAAATATTAAGATGTAGCGTCCCAACAGTATTGAAACATTCGCCTCGACTCTTGGTTCTAAATAGGCCGTTCGTAATACCTACTTAGCGGCCATAAAACAGATTGCCCGCGATATGAGACACGTCACTGACGTCACACGTTTTGTATATCATAATAATTTATTATACAACTGATGACAGTAAACGCAGATGACGTCATATTTGGATACGACGATAAATAAACCTCACAATTGTATGTTAAGTTCACTGAAATGAGTCAACTAATAAATAATAATAAATAAATAAATTATCTTTATTCACAAATATCATTTTCTGGGATGTAAAAACCACAACTTGTGCACTAGACTCTACTAAACTACTTAAAAATGTATCTTATAGGTATCAATCAAGCTATCAAGTGTAATATATGAGTAGGTACCTATTTATTAACATTTCCTCCACAACACTTCAAAAAAGCTACGGCAAACGCTACTTTTACGTATTTAATATCTTTAGCTGTATTTCCTGTTTTGAGAAGGAAAAAAAACATAATTATCTGGTTTCTCCGTTGAAAGGTTTCGAAACAAGCGTTCACTTTAGACGTTTAATTTCCTAGCTCGCTATTCCTGGGTCGCTCCCGTCGACGCGCCTCGTGACCTCTCACTCTGCCGAGTGCAGACACTACTTTGACACTTTACATGTAAACACACTTTGTGCTACTAGTTTTGAAGGTTGGGGTAGTTCAGCTCATTCCAAGTTTGTCTTTTATTCTTTAAAAAGCTTTCTGTTGTGTTTTGGTTTCCAAATATTTTCAATTTAATATTAAGTACACAATACTGAGGTATATTTTTTTGACGGATTAAATATTCCCAACTTTGTAGGATTCTATGAACTCTATGCTATGGTATTCGTAAACATCTTGAAAGTGAGTCCTAATTTCTGGGCAAGTGTTTCGCCCTCTATTCAAGATGGGGTAAGGTTTTTAGGAGGTTATGGTACGGTTCGAAGGCTGTTCGATGCTGCACCAGCTCGTTTAGAAATGTTTTAAGTGAACCCACCGATATTATTCATCAGCTCGTCACATATGTATGAGGCGGGCACGTGTAACAGAGGGAGGCGCTCGTTACCGTGCGAGCTAGATGGCTGATGGCTCTCGAGCGAGGACACTCGTGCGCCTGAACAAGCTACGGCAGCAAGAGCTTCTCAACTCGAACTGGCCGATCACGCCATGCATCGGTACGATAAATGAATATTATAGATCGCGCAATGAAAATTGAGACGAACACTCATACTCAGATGTGATATTTGAATTCAGAAACCACAAACAGGCCAGAATACGCAAGACGTCAACGCAACAATCGTACTCGTAGTTAGTTAAACGATTCTGAAACGTAGTATTGAGTAGCGTCCTCCTGTAAATGACATTTCAGTGTTTTCCAACGTGGCGAAAATCGTAGTGATAGTATCGTCCTCCTGACAATGTCATAGCTGGGACGGTTCTGACTTTGCAGACATATATAAATCTTTGCTTGTGTTGATGGCCTCAACTCTCGTTGCGCGACCTAGAATATAACCTGCTCACCTGATTATGCTATTTTGGTTTGCGTCACGTTTTTAATTCTTTTTATCATTTCATTGGCATTAAAGGGAAAACGAAAATTCTACTATTCCAGCGGCTTTATGCAAAAAGTAAACTCTTACTCGGGCGGGTCCTGGGAAAACTCTGCACCGATTAGGATTATTACAGCACGAAAAAATACCTTTTAAAGTTATTCTTTTAGTATCAGTGCGAGGAAAGTGCACTATATTTAATTATCCTATTACTAATGTCATATAAAAACAAATTGAAGGCCAACTCGAGCCCCGAGGCATAGAAAAAACAAATGTGCAATGTGTCAAGTCAAAACCATAGCATAAGATGAACTTAGTGTTGATTTGAGCAAACCATTTAGTTTTCCAACACTTGGCGTAACTAAAACATGTGGGATGCAAATTGCAAATTACAAGGCGATAATAATCCGATTACGAGCGAAGTTGAGACCTCGTTCAACTGCGATGCAACTACTGTAACACTGTGACTTTAGTAACATTATACTTTGTTAGATATAGGCTTGTGTATAAAATATTTTATTGCTTGTTATTATTGTAAAATAAAGTCGCTTTCCGCTGCCTGTCCCTATGTATGCTTAGATCTTTGAAATTACGCAACGGATTTTGAATTTGATGCGGTTTTTTTAACAGATAGAGAGATTCAAGAGGAAGGTTTCATTATAAAGAAACAATGTACAAGTAAGAATATACTTACAGGTTAACGAGTAGGGGTTTGACTGGATGGGATTTCTTTTCCATCGTTTTGGTGTGACTCGTTGGGATTTTAGCGGTTTGTTATAATGGATTAAGTTGTTTCAAATCAGATAAACACTAAGCTAATAATTACGGATCTTATTTGTATGACTGTAGATGTATACAAGTAATACAGGAGAAGAGTGATTTCTATTATTCGATGGATCAGTAAAGAGTGTGGTCATCATGATATCCACCCACCAAGTGTTTACCACCGTACCACGTTATATTAAGTATGGGAATGTGTGTATTAATAAATAAATTAATCAGATATGAATGGCACTAGTAAGAAGCTGTATGTATGTGTATACAGGTTTATCAAAGCCCTTTGAATTATCTTTTAATGGCTTGTTTTGGTATCTAATTAACTAGCTTTTCAAAAACAGGCACCTTTGTCGAATCCTATGTCAATGTAGAACAATTAATTTTGCACGTAGAGTTAGTACTGTCCTACAGTGAAATTATAACAATGCCTGTCGATAATACTTGTAGCACTAATTGTTTCTTGTCTATAGGTAAATAATATTAACTAAGCTTATTTGAATCAAATACTACCTACCTACTTTTGTTTGTTTGTAGAAATTAACGAAGCTTATTTGAACTACCTATCATTTAATTAGTTACAAGTAAAAGCCTTACGTTTTCTCCAAACAATTTCCATTTATTAATCCCGGATTTCCATCCTATCTATACCGTATTAACTTTGAACACAAAGATCCCGAGCTTTACAAATAAGTGGTCCGTAGATCCGTAAAGATCCTTAATTGTTTGGAATATTGACATAATTACGCTTCAATAGAGCTTTGTTTGCTATGAAAGAGAGGAAGTGTTGTTGAAAACACCCCGCCTGGCGACCTCCCTTCAACACCCGAGATGGATGGTGCACGTAATATTATTTCTTTGGTTCCATTAAAAACCCGGTCGACGTCTCACACAACTCTGTGATTTTGTTCCCCCGACTTCTCCTTTTATTTGGACTGTCGCAAAGTTAAATGAATCCCAGTGAACTGCTTTTTGGGTATGTAGACCTAATAAATATACGAATTAGGCCCGATTCTACCAAACTTTTATCCGAGTCAACTCCTGGTATAACTGGAACATTGACAGTTTCAGTATGGGAAATATGTCAAAACTGACGATTTATTCTGAGATTAATATTTACTCTTGTTTGGTCGAATCCACCCTTAGTTGAAATTCGCGACTCATTGGTGTAACGACATCAGATATTTATTTACTATGTAGGTATCAGTTTGTGAGCGCCTCATTGAAACGGTGTCTATAATGCCTTAATAGGTATTAGAATACTATTATCTATTCTTGACGATTTAATTAAATTTAGATTAAATGTGTTTTGTTTTAGATTTAGTGATTTGTTAAGGTGAGTTGGTATTTAAGAATGTTAACTTTTTCACGCGCAAGTAGCAGTGCGTTAAATTGAGATAAGAGACCGTATGCAATTAATATAATCTAAGAAATTGCGTGGGGTTATAAATATAACGAAATGTTATCTTAGAGCCAAATCACACGATGCGTTGCGGCGAGCCGAAGCCATCGGAGCGGTGCGTGTTGTTGCGTTGTTTTACAAAGAAATGTGTGCCGGACATCGTGTGCTTTGGCTCTTACAGCGAAGTAGCTAGGATAGACGCCACAATATTTGTCTTGACTTGCGGTCATCTATACCACACCGGCCGCATAATATTCCGTCAAACCGCAAGTCAATCAGCCGTCGTATCGAAGGCAGTGAATCTTAGCTATAGAGTTTTTATTCTGGCGCGCGCAGTTTATCGTCAGTTTAGGATCGGCCGCGCAGTAATCCCGCATTATGCTCGTAAACACTGGTAATGAACGGCAAACATCATAAACATAGTGCTGTTTACTGTTCGCTGCGTTCTCTCTGTACATATCGCTCATTCAACGCTCTGTGCCACAGTAATGCGATTTCGCTGTCTTATTTTCGTCGGCAACCTTTTGGCCGTTCTCACGCGAATATGCAATAAAGGGTTAGACGTTTCAAGTTTCAACATCATGTAGTATGTAGGTTTCCTTCCAGCAAGCATGATATTCGTTTAGCACGAGCGCGGTCGGTATGAAGTGCTTGCCATTTTCAAATATTACATGGGAGAAGTCCGTTTGGGATGATAGATGGACACGAGTAACGATCAAGTAATTTGTTCTAATGCAATCGATTCCACGAATAACGCACGGGAAAAGTTACAGGCATGCCCACCTGTACGAGTAGGGTTACTACCTAGTGAAGTCATATAAAAAGGTTGAACTGAAAAGAAATCTTGTACTACAACAGAGAGTTCATTAGCGACTTTTTTATCTATCTAAATTGTGAAATTGAATTTTGAAGAATATTAAATTATCTGTGATATAAAGCAGGTCTTTGACGCGTAAAAGACCGTGAAAGACCGGTGAGATGGTACCTATTTGTGAGCAGGGCACATCAGAAACGGCCTCGCTCATGGCTTGGAGGCTGCACTATATCACGCATTATCGCCGGGCACTCGGTCGATGCGATAACTAGCGTAATGCGATACTGCCGCATGCTTTGTTGTGTTGTGCTTGTGAGCTTCAGATATGGAGACTGATTATATCATATAATGTAACTAAAACATTATTTTATGGACATATAACGTTTTACGACCCAAAATAATGGAGAACTTGACGATCGAATCATGTGACAATAGTTACATGATTCGATCGTCAAATTCTCGATATGATGAAGATATTTTTGTCTATTGAAGCGGTATTGCAGACGTGTTTTATTAAAAAAAAAAATGTTACGCTAACCGCTAAATAAACATGTTTGAAGTAACTATTTGGTTAACCTTCAAGCGGGCGCGCGGCGTCGAATCGACCGCGCCTAACACATTTTCGTTCATTACTTTTTTTTTACTTGTTACACATATTTCTCATTTTTAGTAGCCTGTCGCTTGCTCATTGTGAGCGAAATAAAGAGCTTATCTCAGCTGTCCGCGCTTTTCCCACCCCATGGCTTGCTAATGTTTTAGTCGCGGCGCCGGCGTCGAAAGCACGCCACGCGCCTGTCGTCGAAAAGGTTACGCGCGACTCTCTATGCGATATAACATTTCTTCGGCTATCACCCAATATTATTGAATTAAGCTTGCAATACTGTTTTTTCTTATTAAATAAGTCGTCAACTGCTAGTACAAAGTGAAATAACAGAGGCATTATTACGAAAAGATGAAAAAGAGAGTGAATCGGAGCTCAGATACCAAGATAAACTGAGCCAAAATTATAAAATTATGTTTTATCATTATTTTGCCATTTTTATCGTTTTTACCAGGTATATGAACTATTCTGCAGTATTTTAAAGCATTTTGTGTTCAAAAATTAGTTTTTGATCCAAATAATATTTTCGTCATGTTAATTGATTAAATAATTGTTTCTTTAACTTAATTCAAATTACTTAAGATTTAAATACAATCAAAATATATCTGCGTACAAAATAATAAATGATTATTGGAAAATAAGTGATTTATTAATTTACTAGACCCCATAGGTCTTTTCGTTTACGCGCGACCGCTGCCGTTACAAAAGACCGCGCGCCCGCTTGAAGGTTAAACGCGCCGTCTGTTTAAAAAAAATGTTTTTAAAGGATATTTTTATTAATAAATTATTTTGCTATTTGGGTATTGGAATTTGCGTAATTTTACCGCTTTCCTCATAATTTATTACATTACCGCCCAATCGATCACTCTGAAATGTATTCAATATTTTCCTGGAGCGCGAATTGCGACGAACCAGCGAGTCGCGAAACCCTCATTTCGTATATTTCGTTCGACGGTTGCCTTGTGGGCGCGGGTTTGAAGGTATACTTACTGATTTATCCTTCGTAAGCTACTTATTCTTAAAACTTTTTCGAAATCTAACTTTTTAATCTCTAAGTGATAGTTGCAATTGCCTGATCGATCTTCTAAAGATTTCCCTACTAAATTTACTTAATACAACATGGAGTATGATGCAGCCTATCTGCGATGACCACCATCGAATATCCACAGAAAACCTTTCCCATTGATTCACATCAACAACGCAACAAAATTACTTATATTATCACAACACAAACAACTACATAAGATGTCACAGTGTTTTTGCACGCACTCCAATCTCAATGAATTATGATGAAAATGATAATAACATAAAGTGTCTCCAATTTTTCAGGATTTTACATAGCTAATGCTCCTGTATAGCTCATTCCAGTAAGAGTTGACTTAAAGTAGAGAAATACAGCTGTTTCAATCATTCGATAGAGACTGGTTTTCCCCAGGGATCAATTATTTAGGCAAATCTTTTCCTAATGCTCATAGCACATTGATGATATGCTGCTTAACCTATTCAGCGCCATGGTATTCTAATAGAAGACAAACGTCTGCGTGCCCTCCACGCCACGTGTTCTATAGAAGACATAATCTGTCTAATCACAACATTTCTTTAGTAAAAATACATAAACAAATGCTTTCTTTATTTTGTGCGTATTTTTACGATTGTCTATAACCAGAAAGTTACATTTAAAATATAAGTGTAATTAAAAATAGAAGCCTTTGTTTATTTCCTTATTGTCTGAGACACACCGCTTTTGATATGGGTTGGCGGCTAACAGGTTAAAAACTTAGCGTTCTGAAGTACAAATTCATGTATGGAATTAGTGGTTCTGCCAAAATCTATTTGACTTCTGNGACTTCTGAGAATGGAAAAGGCCCAACGAATTATTATTTTATTAGCTCTGTGAACTCCGATAGTCGTTTTCGGGGTTCGATTCCATACCTCTAAAAGAAAAAATGGAACCCTTAAAGTATTACTTTCTGACTGTCTGTCAAAACCTTTCCTTCTCAGTGTTGCCACCTCGGATTTTATTAAAGCGCTAGATCATAAGCAAAATTCCACCAGATTCCAGAAATTTGGACCTAAAAAAGCACCAAATTCCGCTAACTTATTCAGTGCCGGATTATGTTATGACTACTTGATGCCGTAAGCAAGACCTGCATTCAGAAGCATTCCAAGTTGTTTTATTACAGCAACATCAGTCTCATGTTTCAAACACTNGAAACGCTACAATTTTTCCAAATGTTCAACGATTTCATTAGTGCGATAGCTTTTAAAACGTAACACGAAAGGCGGGAAAGATTTTCCTCGTCGTGTGTATCTCGTTGAAAACGTCAAAAGTCGTGTCGTGAATTTATATTTACGACGAGTCACGTGAATTCACAATGAAGTTTTCTATGAAAGAGCGTTGTAAACTTTTATTAAATATCTTTTGTATGACATGTGATGTTTGTCGTACGAAATATTTTGTGTATCCAAGAAATTCATTCGATCCGAGCGTAAATGTACGACGTCAAGGTGGATTCAATAAAAACGTTATTATGTTTCGTGGAATGCTATAGAAATTCCCGGCTCGTGTCAACTTCGTTTCCACAGGCAATCTCCGCATTTTCCACCTCCCCACACTTAACACTCACTGGGTACGCATTCGTATTCGATATTCTGTTATAAATATTATTAAGGGTTAATGTTATTAAAGTTATCTTGGGCGGAAAGTGCAAGACCTTTTTGAGGTTATTTTACCCACACTCTCGCCCCTTCAATGGAGGATTGTGATTCTTCTAGCTAGTCGAATGAACTTCTAAGATTTTGTATATTATAGACAAAGCTAAATTATAGGTTAGAATGCCTATTGATACAACATCGTGATTCATAATTAGATTACTGTATATGGAATAGTATAAGCCCCTATAAAGAAAATACTTTAACCCGTTAATTACTACGATTTCGATCGATCAGAAACGCGCGACCTATTAGGTATGTCATAACTTAGAACACACGTTGATGTGAACTTAATTGTCTTCAGAATAAGCGAGACAGTGGAATGATGATAAAGACATCGGATTTTTGTTTGTATTATGCTGTCGAGCACATCAGACCGACACATTTTTGTTGCAGAGTAGTAACTATCTATTACAATGTATAAGATGCCACAATGTTTAGCTGGATATGCTGTTTTCTCTACGTTTGCCTTATCTACAAAACTAATAGGTACATTTTTATTGGACAAACCTCTACTACCTCAATTCGTTCGATAATTTCCAATCTTACTAATCGGTTGAACCATTTATATTCAATTATTCACTAACTATAGTGATTTGATCAGCAATGAATAGTTTATTTTTAAAACGTATGTAAAATAACTTGTGTAATTCAACTCTAACATAGTAAAGTATTACTTCATCATCATCACTTCAATGACTTCTACTTCCACTTCGCCCTATTGTGTGCCGCAGCTGATCCGCATTCCGCGTGCGTGTAGCCCGCGTAAGAAGAAAAACATTCATGTATGAAATAATGAAAATTAAATGTGGGCAACCCGCATGCGGATTATCTTTGTCCTGCGTTCAACCAGCAGGGTGATTTTACACGCACACGGACCTAATTCGAAAGAATCCGTAATCCGCATCACAGAAAAAAGGCACTATTGTACGTACCTTCATCAGAATAGCACATCTTAACTAATATTATAAATGCGAAATTGACTCTGTCTTGCTTTCACGCCTAAACCACTGAACCGATTTTGATGAAATTTGGCATAGAGATAGTTTGAGTCCCGGAAAAGGAGACAGGATTTTATTTCGGTTTTTGAAACTGGGAGGCGCGCGATTAAGTTTTCCTGTAACAGAAAAAAATCCAGCTAGTACCTTAGCTAAAAATGCTAATTTTAGCTTCTTCTTCTTCTTCTTTTCAGCCAAATGACGTCCACTGCTGGACAAAGGCCTCCCCCAAGGTTTTCCACAATTTTAACATTTTAGCATTTTATTCTAATGCTAATTTTGTAATGTATTGAAAAATAAAATGAAGAATTAAGATGATTAAGTATAACGACTTGGCAGTTGGCACTACCAGCACAACAGTACAGAATATAGGTAACTTTCAGACATAATATGTCACCCAATAAATCATAATTACACCCGCGTTCATTCATTCCATTAGGGTATTCTTGTGTACAATACATTCATAGAGGTTCCTCTCGTATAAGTAATAATAACGGCGCAAGGCCCTGGACGGAAATCCGATTACCGGGCCCCTGTCGCTTGCTGGCGGGCTCCGTCTAAACAGACGGGCAAATATATTTAGTCATATCTACGGAAACTCTGTGCTTCTACCGTCACAAGTATACAAAATGAGATTGGTAATTTGGGATACAAGAACTAAAATCTCACAAGCAGTAATTTATTTTGAAGTCTACGCCCATGTCGTCCTTCAAGTAATATTTTAAACTAGCGGCCGCCCGCGACTTCGTATGCGTAGATCCCGTTTTACTCCCTTAGGGGTGGAGTTTCTTAAAATCCTATCTTAGCGGATGCCTACGTTATATTCATCTACCTGCATGCCAAATTTCAGCCCGATCCGTCCAGTGGTTTGGGCTGTGCGTTGATAGATCACAATGTCCGTCAGTCAGTCATCTTTGAGTTATATCTATTTAGATAAATAGGTACCTACAATTAAGACAATATTACGATCTTTAAAAAAATATGCAAATCGTGAAATTCTCTTATAATAGAAAACTACTTTTGAAATTTCGTCCCCTGGTCTTATAAGGCCTCTACTAATCTCAGAACCAACCTGGTTGTAATTTTAGTACAGTACCTAATTAGAGTTTGGCTACGGGGATATACATATGTATAATTCCCTATGGCCTAACTAGTTTGGCAATATGATGAGGCTTAGTTTTAGATAGTTGTCTGAAATATCTAACATTGGTTGGCGTTGCCCAGGCAGATTTCCAAACACAGAAGTTCTTAATAAGCTTCTGAGTACTTAGTGAAATGGGTGAATATCTAGCTCTATTTATCTTTTTTACCTCGTTATTATTTAGATAGAGTTTAAAAATACATTACTTATAGTAGACCAGTAACTGGTACGTCAGACACCGTAATCTAATTAAAATCAACTGCGCCGCTATATGCAGGGGACGTCTCATGGGGTGCCGTAGTTATGGTGTTCGCAAGGCCGAGTGGAATGACGGAATTCGATTAGTCGGTCCTATGTCACCGAGTCCACGACACGGAACACGCCAATTATTATATGTCAGCTCACATCAGCACATACAATGTTGCTTTCATATATTAATATGGTAAAGCTTTTACTATATCAGAAGCTTTTATCGCGATAATTAATCGTCGTTTGTCGTCTAACTGAAATAATAACGACCCGCTTCCTAACCCAGCTGCTAATTTTAATTCATCTTAGGCCCGATTCGATCAATAGAAATAGAAATAGAAATATTTATTTGTCTTTGAATAGGGTGTAAAGAAGGTCGAAAATAACAAAATATGATCACCTATCCAGCCATCAACAATAGCATGCAAATATATCGAAAAAATATTGACACTACATATAATTATTACGGTATTACTTTTTGCTGATTATTCCCTATAGCTTAAAAATTCTTGGAGAGAGTAGAATAGAAACTAGAACTAGAAACTAGAACAGAATAGAAACAAACTTTTACCTGGTATAATTGACACATTGACAGTTTCAGTATGGGAAATATGTTAAAATGTCGAATAACGGACGATTTTATCTGAGATTAATATTTACTATTGTTTGGTCGAATCCACCCTCAGTAGATTAATTAAAAATGTTATCACAACAAGTCAAAGGAAACGTAACAAAGCAACAATGTTTGCCTTCGCAGTTTCGTAATTACGGGATAACTATTTGGTAACTACGTGCTTGTTCGGGATTAAGGTTAATCTTGTTTTTACTTTTCCCCGTTAATAAAGATAAGTGTACTCGTGCGTAAACTCAATATCCTTACAGTGTGTAAGAATCTAATTTATAAAAAATGTTGTTCTTTTTTTCATAAATTATTAGGTTCTATTCAGGCTCAATCGGTTTATTTTTTCATATTTTATTTCTCTGTCTGCATAGTCTGGAAGTCATTAGCTCCGTGTTGGTCCGTATTTTATTATTGAGTAATTATTCCGAAGCATTGGTAACGTAAAATTTATACTGGGACGTGTGAAAGCGCATTTTAAAACCCTATTAAATAGAAACGATTTTTTGTTTGATACACCTACATGCACTAAAATAAAATAAAAATAACAATATAAAAAAGTCAATACAATTAGAGTGAAAAATCTCAATCACAAAATTCAAAAGACAACAATATTTACTCTCCCTACGCCATCTGTTTGAAGTCTGTGCCAAGCTCGAATCACAGTAAATAAATATTTAGCCATAAAAATAGCTAAATTTTTGACTGATAAGTATACATACGCATATCATTATTTTTGTTATAGAACACTTTTGTGCTTGAGAACGAAGCATATTAATAGTACTAGAGAACCAATAGATACAGAACAAAATACATATTAAGTTACCATTGAAGGGTACGATGATATTATTACAGTATCAGTAATATTATAGCTCTCTTTCATTCAATACGATGCGATAATAGGTTACGCCTACTTTTGCGTTTTAATTTCGCAATATTCACTTCCTTGTATCTCTATCAAAATGTAATTAATGAAGGTCAAAGGCTCAGTAATGTATTAAATATGAAAAGAATTCAAAAAGGTATGTGTCATAAAAAAGAAGAAGATATTAATGTGTATCATATAGTAGTAACTGAAAAATCCTGTATTCTGTACTGCTACTGACATTTTATTTAAGCAATGTGTCATCGGCCGTCAGCGCAGTCAATAAATTGTTTTTTCCGTTGTTCTAGGGCGGTGCGGCTGCGCAGCGATAGACTGTGCCGGTAGCGCGCACCCTGGAGCCCCACAAGGGCCCGCGTGAGTAAAATTATCATTTGATATTTTACATAGTTTGTTAGTTTTGCAAATAAATCGAAAACCGCACTTAGCCTCTTTCTTGATTGTGGTTTATCTTCCTTTTTTTTGGGGAAAAAATGCATTAAGTTGCATAAGTATCTACCCTGTCCCTGCGGGGTGGGTAAGGGAGACCGAGAAGAGTTGTAGAGCTCGCAACAGGACGTAATTTGTTAGCTCGAGACTTGAACTAAAAAGCACGCGCTGTTACGGGCTCGCTAGTCTACACTAATATTATAAAGAGGAAAACTTCGGAGAATGTGCGAAAGAATTACATGAATTAATTCCACCAGCCCCCTTCCATCATCGGGGAACCAGACGCAGGTTAGCGTACCATCCCTATATTGTTGACATTCCACCAGCTCGCACTAAGCGTTTCGATGACTCTTTTATGATGCGAACTGCTAGGGACTGGAATTCGTTGCCTGCTGCTGTCTATTATCCGGCCCTCTTCAAGGCTAGAGTGAATAGACACTTACAGCGCAGATATGTACCATCCTAGACTGCATCCCACTTAACATCAGGTGCGATTGTGGTCAGATACCTGCCTTGTTATGCATAAAAAAAAACTTTGTTTGGTTGTAATGAATAGGCTCAAAAACTACTAGACCGTTTTTAAAAATTCTTTCACCATTCGAAATCTACATTATCCTCGAGTAACATAGGCAAAATTTTATTTTGGAAAAAATAGGCGGGTCCTCTATAGGCTATATTATGTAGTCCACGCGGGCGAAGCCGCGGGCGGAAAGCTAGTAGTTAATAAGTTCCAAAAAATCGTCAACGTCTCAACTCGCCTTTGTTTCAACTCTCCTCGGTCTTTCCTATGCAATTTAATGCATTTTTTATGTGGGGCTCCCCTCATCAAAATGATGAGTCATAACAAATAACCCCGGCTCCGTCGATCGCCTTGGTGGGAAGAACTATGGGAATCCGGACAAAGCCTTTAACTACCACAGTGTGGTTTATCTTCCTACTCTAACCTGTAACTCTTGGTAGCAGTGCGTGCTGTTTGTAGTATAAATTGTATATTTATGTATAAATTGTGGTCGGCAGTGGAGCGGAGGCCGCGGCGGCAGGATGGACGACGCCGGCAGCAACAAGCAGCGGCAGGCGACGCGCGTCTTCAAGAAGAGCTCGCCCAATGGAAAGGTAATCCGCCAGGGACTAACTAAAGACTTCTATCTAAGGGGGCGCTTTGAGAAAAAAGAACACTTAGCGCCTCGTATCGTAAAGTACAAGTTATTCTATTGTTTGACCAGATACCTAGTTGGTACGAAACAACTGACTCGCGCATCAAAATCTTGAGCGTGTCGAACTTTTTAGAGGCATCTCAAACAGGAAGGAGGCGCTACTAAAATTTTATGCCCCGGTTAGAAAAAGTCGTAGATCCGTGATCGATTTAAGTCCCCCACTTGCCTATGACATACCGTGGGGAAGCACACTTGGCCCTATTGCCTAATTGCTCTTTTCCCAGTTAATGTCAGTAACGTGATTTATTTATCAGTGATATTATTTATAGACCTGTTTTAAAACTTTTATTAAACCCTGTGAGTAATTTATTTCGGTTTTTCTCGCTCCCGACCCAAATAAAATAAAATTATTTGTGCACTTAGTCGATGCATCTCTCGAAGCTCTTTTTTATCTCCAAATTGGGCTGACCAATAAAAACAAAACTTAATTCGTTGTTTTTTGCCACAAAAACCTCCGCAATTAAAAATGGTAGGCAGTAATTAACTTTTCCTCATGACAATACCACCGTTTACACGGTTACTTCTTCAATTACATTACGTTTATGGTTTCGACACGCTCGCACACGCGAACTTTGGTGGCGTATAGATAGGTTAGCTACACAATGCCAACTATAAGAATTGTCCAAAATGGTTTTTGTCGATCTAATTTTACCCTGTATTGTTTCTATAGATAGGTTGTGTGTTATCTTCAATCTAGAATATTTATATGGAAGAATTGACATGAATTTGTTACATAAAAGTTTTGTTTTTAATTTGCAGATAACAGTATATTTAGGGAAGAGGGACTTCGTAGACCACATAACACATGTAGACCCGATTGGTAAGTTTATCAATTACAATACTTAAAGATTGAAAGCTCTGTGATAGTAACCTTATTAATTTGTAATAGATTTACTGTTATGTAGAGGACTTATTGTAGTGCACCTACAATAAGTCACCAGCCCTTACGAGCTTTATTTGTAATTAATGTGTTGACAAATTATTAGTGAATAGAACAGAATAGAACACACTTATTATTGTACACCACCCAAGACCAGTAAAGAAAAGATAGAAAAAGATAATGCACAATTTAGGCGGTCTTATCGCCATGTGAATTTTGCCTTTGAAGTGCCTACTTCTATTATATTATTTCTTCCTTTATATTTGGATGGAACAGTTCATCAATCACCAAAAAAATGTTACTTAGAAATATAATTTTAAATAAGCAATTGAAAATAGTCACGGTGCTTGAAAAAACAGGGCGGGCGTTATTCTGGGGCACGCTCCGCGGAGGCCGCCTTAAGCCGCCATAATCCACTTTTTATCGAACGCCTGTCATCTGTCTCCGCCGGTGATAATTTCCCGGGCTTTGACTTTTCTCGTCTTAAGATTACACGATAATCAAGGAAGGTGAGCGGACAACCGAGGGGATCAATTGGGGGAAATGTATACGACGAATGATAACCTTTTTTATTCATTTCTGTCATTATCTCGATGTAAAGTTGACACAATCTTTGAAGTTCGATCATTAAAGTTACAAGTACAACCATGATTCCTTAAAAAGGCAGCTGAAATCTTAACTTTTGCTATGGATGCTTGTTACTATGTAAATTGAATTATCTCTCTCTTTTAATTTATTCATCCTACCCTTTAACTTAAATTACCTGAATCTAATTATTAATTAATGATTATCGTGGAACGCTTTCACTCTCTCACATGGGGTTTCCCTTCGAAATGTTATTTAAATTGAGATATTGTTATTTTTAAATTAGGGGGGTGAAATCTGGAAAACTGAGAAAACTCATTCAGTCAGCGCAGATCTGGGGCGGCGAAGCGTGGTTCTGTTTGCAAAGCATGAGCGCAGACGTATGCCACGGATTGAGCTGTCAAGCGGCACCACCAGGAGTAGTAGCTCTCGTGGCAGCTTGACGGGGCTTGCTAACCGTTAATTTTGGCTTTGGCATATCATTTCCAACCGTAGGGCATAAAAATAGGGTTTAGTTTAAATTATTTTCTCCTTGGTCTTCCCGCCATGCCTTACCTGGTCTGCGCTGACCCTGTTGCCTTTTACATACAGATGTCAAATATGAATTGCAGACGGCGTGGTACTAATCGACCCGGAGTATGTGAAGGAGAGGAAGGTATTCGGCCACGTGCTGGCCGCGTTCAGGTACGGCCGCGAGGACCTGGACGTGCTGGGGCTGACCTTCCGCAAGGACCTGTACCTGGCCGCCGAACAGGTAACAAAGAAAACGGTAAACGTCATCACACCGCTGACCTCGCTTCTAAAGCTTCAACCACACCAACGCGTGCAGATCGCCATAATGACAGGTCGCGCGGACTTTCATGGGTCGCGCGACCTGTCATTAGCCTATGATCGTGCCGGCGATGGCGATCTGCCCGGGGACGGTTCGCACCGCGACAGAGACAGGAGACCGTTACTAGACGCGTATAAGCGGCAGTTTGCGAGCGAGACCGAGACAGAAACCTAATGCCCGTCTTCACCATCAATTGACCCCTACGAAAACAAAATTCCTGTTAAATGTTACCATAGGGGTCACTTATAAATTAGGGATTGATGGTGAAAACCGGTATAAATCAAGTAACGGTCGCGGTGTCCCGCCTCGGTCTCTTCGATCGCTTGTCTCTATCGCGGTGTAAACTGCGCGGACTGTAACTGTGGTTTGCGTGCGTCGTGACAGAAATATGCGACCGAGACAAGAGACCGAAACGGGAGCCCGCGACCGTTATTTGACTTTAGACAATGTATAAGCGACAGTTCGCACCGCGACAGAGACAGGAGACAGTTACTAGACGTAGTTAGACTTTAGGCAATGTACGCGAACCACCACCTTAAGGCAGTTTACGCCGCGATAGAGACAAGCGACCGAAGAGACCGAAGCGGGACCACGACTGTTACTTGATTTTAGACAATGTATCGTTCGTTCGTTCGTTCGTTTCAGCCGAAAAACGTCCACTGCTGGACAAAGGGTCCAACTTCGAGAAAGAGGTTACTCGTCGAATCCAACTCGGCTGGGAAGCGTTCGGGAAGCTTCGCGAAATTCTCACGTCCGATATACCGCAGTGTCTCAAGTCAAAAGTATTTGACCAGTGTGTGTTGCCAGTGATGGTGTACGGATCAAGGGACGTGGTCGCTTACTATGTGCCTCATAAGAAGACAATGTATAATAAGAATAAATTCGCGATCGAAGCAGAGACGAGTTAGATACCTAAATCAAGTCGGTCGTGATCTCCCGTGAGTCCCGTCTCGGTCGCGTCGCGAACCGCCGCCTTTAATTCAAAAGCCTTTTAATATACATAGACTGCCTTGATTTAGTAGTTCTCGCATCGGAATTATTTGACAGCGGTTGCTTCGAAGCCTTCACAATAATACAGGGTGTTAGGTAAATGGGTATATGAGCCGACACTAGCCCATGTTAACATGGGCATATAAATGGTATGGTGAAGTCAGAAATTTGATATCATTATTTTATTTTTTTTAATTTTCATACAAAAAAAAATATAGAATCCGATTTGTATGAAAAATAAAATAATTGAAATGAAGATATCAATTTTCTGACTTCACCATACCATTTATATGATAATGTTAACATGGGCTAGTGTCGGCTCATATACCCATTTACCTAACACCCTGTATAAATAATTATTTTGTGCGCCAAAACATATTTGTTTATATTTCACAACCAAAGTTTAATTGTGCTGAAGTTTTCAACAGTAATTCATATTAATTTATTCACAAATATTAATAAGCAAGTTTAATAATTTTGAACAATTAAAACATGTTATCGCGGAAAAGTGATAGCATTATGAATATAATTAAAATAACAATAACATTGCATTTAGTCTAATAATTTATTGCGTTGCAATTTGTTATTTAGTCCGGATGTGCCAATCAAAGTTTCGATATTTGTTCCAATTAGGTGAAATATCAATGAATTATTAATAATGTTTTGCAAGACTGTATTACTGATAAGATACCTACGCATAATAATAGTAAGGGCGAGGACTTATTATAAATACAGGATGAAGAACTTAAAGTAATAATGAATTACACATGCTTGATGTAGTCCACATGCCATTTCCTGTTAAATTAATTGACGATTTGACGAATAGCAACTTAAGTTTAGAAAAATTACAACTTAGTTGAGGCTTTTGTATGGTGGACAAGCAAGTGACGTCACTATTCTGTCAACTCAAACTACTTTTTTCAATTACAATGCAATCAAAAATGGTAATTTACAGGTAATTTGAAATTAATTAAGTATTTAAGACAAGAACGAAGTGTCTTTTAAAAAAAAGTTGAGATTTCGAATTATTTGGGAATATGGTGTCAAAAAATTAAATTTATAAAATCAGATTTGTATGAAAGTTAAAATAATATAAATTTTCTGACTTCATACCATTTATATGCATATTATGTTAACATAGGCTAGTGTCGGCTTATAAACCCATTACCTAACACCCTGTATATTCACCGGTTGCGCTTGTAACGTGAGCGTTTGCGTTGTCGTCAGATTTACCCACCGACGAACACATCGAAGCGGCCACTGACGCGACTGCAGGAACGGTTGGTGCGCAAGCTGGGCCCGGCGGCGCACCCGTTCTACTTCGAGCTGCCGCCGCACTGCCCCGCGTCGGTCACGCTGCAGCCGGCGCCCGGCGACACCGGCAAGCCGTGCGGTGTCGACTACGAGCTCAAGGCGTTCGTGGCCGACGCGCAGGACGACAAGCCGCACAAGAGGTAGGGATTTGGAGGGGTTCGCCCAAATTTTTGCATGTCCTCCCGACAAAAAAATATCTGAAAAACTATAACGTTCAATATTTATGTTGTTTTTATACAGGGTGTCCCGTAAAGATCATACCAAACGTATGGACATGATAGACTAATGCATCCATTAATTACGGGCCACATTTTTTATAGATGGTCATCATCATCTATAAAAAAAAATGTGGCCCGCTACCGCGTCCAAACGCATGAATAGCTTTAGTAAAAGTATCACCATTACAGAGATTGATTTTTTCTTTTTTTTTTAATCCCTAATTTTGAGCCTATCTCTTGTTGCTCTGTGTATAATTTTCAAGATGAATAAGAAGAATAAAATAAGAGAAATATTTGCTCATTTGTACACACAGCAACAAGAGAAAGGCTCAAAATTAATGCCCATCCATTAGTCTATCCTTTTCTTAAGTTTGAAATGCTTCTTCCGCCAAAGTTCCAAAATCCCGTAAATGTGTTTCTATTCCTGATAATAGGGTAATTCGATTTGGCAACCTAGGTCACAAGATTCCCTATCTTTTGAAATCTTTGATTCCATACTTCCCCTTCGCAAAGGTTCTCTTTTAAATTAAGTTTCGCTTTTTTATGCTCGCTAACACCACGAGCAGCTCAAGTCAAGATGGGCCTGATTAAAAAACATTCTTAAGTTACTTTTCTGAACATGCTATAATCCAAAATCTTAATTGTCAAAATACCTGCCAGTGATCATAATGCAAAGCGTCTTTACTGTCACTGCCAAACGGCAGATGAAGTCAACTGTACCCCATTGTAAACTAATGATGTTTTGCATTGCCTTCCAGAAATTCAGTACGGCTCGCTATCAGAAAGATTATGTACGCGCCAAGCAAGCAGGGTGAGCAGCCGTCCGTCGAGGTCTCCAAAGAGTTCATGATGAGCCCAAACAAACTGTACCTGGAAGCCTCCTTAGATAAGGTCAGTTTAGTCTCGAAATTGCGCAGCCGCGGACAAATGTCAAATTTTAGTACAATAAAGGACGTCGCACATTTATCAACCCGGAAAGGGATCGTAACCGTATCAACTCGAGGCGGTCTGTATTCTTTGTATGAAACTCCATAATGCAACGCACACTTATCCGCACCGTAACGTAAACGCCTCGCCTCGCGATTGACAGCGCGCAAAAGGCGATGACAGCTCGCGAAAGGCGATACGGTGTTGATCCCTTTCCGAGTTGATAAGTCTGCTATGAGCTTTACTCGTGACTCCATTTCATTGCATCAACTGTATGGCCAAAGAGACATGCAAATAGGAAGAATAATGGACGAGTGGTTTTGGTGTTTGTCTTTGCTGTCAAATAAGTAAACAGTGTTATAATGATTGCAATTTTTGAGACGCTCTCACTGACATTTACATACAGTTCGAAAGTACATAACATGTTTTAGGTAAGATCAGACGGAACAGCATGTTTAAATAATATTGTTTATTTAGGAGCTTTATCACCACGGCGAGAACATAGCAGTGAACGTGCACATAGCGAACAACTCCAACCGGTCGGTGAAGCGCATCAAGGTGTCGGTGCGTCAGTTCGCCGACATCTGCCTGTTCTCCACCGCGCAGTACAAGTGCACCGTCGCCGAGGCGGAGAGCGAGTGAGTGCGCGCCTTTATACCGACACACTCGGCTAACAACAGTAACAACTAAAGCCTGGTCCGTGAGCACGTAGAATTTTGTCCAATGACCCCAAGCTACCCATCCTTATCGCTCGCGCGTATAATTATATTACTGTCGCGACTGTGCGACTGGCACCCGCAGTGAGTGTGCGAGCGCGACAGCAACATAATTACGCGCGAGCGATAAGGATGGGTAGCTTGGGGTCATTGGTCAAAATTCTACGTGCTCACGGACCAGACTATGGTGTCGGTGATCCGTTGTCCTAATAGGTCAACGACGAACGCGGCCCGATGCTAAAATATCGAGTAGTTGGTTGTATACGATTATATTAATGGCCTACGTAGGTAGTCGTGTCATGACGTGTGTCATACATGACGTGACGTATTGGACATTGGTCTCATTACGTCGCGTTCCGTCGCTCACCTAGGACAACGGGAGACTCATGCCCGTTTTCACTATCAATCCCTAATTTTTAAGTGACCCCTATGAAAACAAAATTAGTGTGAAAACGGGCTCACTGGTTTACTGGCCGACATTTGCCTCTGTCTACCTCATCTTTATGTTCATAATAGTCTTATTTTATGATATTCTTTATTTATACATGAATTATTTATAAGACATAACTTATTTATTGCACCTTTCCTTATTTATTTCAACCGCAATAACATTAATCTTCACTTTTTCCCTTTACCTACTTTGAAACGTGTTCCCACGCAGACATGGTGCTGTAAGCTGACAAATCGTTTTTGATTCAGGGAGGCAATGTCGAAGAAGAGAGTGTATAGATTCCCCTTCATTGAGATGTTCAGTAAGAATTTAAAAATGCAATCGCTGTAAGTAAATGTTTGCGTGTGAGTGCATGGATTGCATACAATTGTCCACAAGACCCTTTTATAAAGTTACCCTACTTCTTTATATTAGGTAATTTTCGTGCTGAAATATAAAAAACTTCGCTACACGGCCATACGTCGATATCTTTTGTTTCCCCATACTAAATCGCATGAGTTTGAGTAGTGGAAAGAAATAAGCCATCGATTCTATGGTATCTCAACTCAAAAACTACTGGCAAGTTATCTTGCATTTTACCGTTTTTAATTATAGACATTTGACAGTATCAATGGCAAAACATATTTATGTTTAGATAATGATATCAATAGTTAAAAAGTTATTGTTACTAATTAATCCCATTAAAACCATTATCGCTTATTTTATCGTACGGTTGATAAGTTTGTTGTGAATATACATATTTATTTATAATAAGCCTACGTTTTTAAATAACGAATTTCTAAACCTTTCCCTCCTTTATTAACATTTTTACTTCATCTTTTATGTGTCATATTTGTTTTCTCTTTTTTCACACAAACTGCATTATTTTAAAACACCTGTTATACCTACTTAGCAACCATTACATAAATCGATCCTCTTTATTCGATAACAAACAGATCAGCCCACTTAATAGACTAAGAAGAAGTATAAAGAGGGCCATCGCTTCAGCACTCACCAGTTGGAGCCAATGTCACTCAAGTGGATAAAATAGCTTCGCTAACTGGTAAGGGCTGAAGCGGTAACAGGACTATAGCACTCGCACCAAGCGTACGCTACGCCACCGTATACAGTGACTCTAACCCCCTTATTAATAAAAAGTTACATCCGATTACATGGATTAAAATGACATGTCCATACTAAATGACAATTTAAACCAGAGTTCATCTAGGGTGTAATTTTTATTAACAAGGAGGTTGAGGCGTAAAATTAGCGTGAGTTAGCGCCAATAGATTTAATACAATTTTTAGAAGCGCATTTGCAGTGCCACTACCATGACAAAGGTGTGTGGCTGTTGCGCTTCTAGAAGTTGTATGAAGACCGGCGCCACTTCAGTGCTCCCTCGAGCCTCTAATTTGAAGGCTCTACTCACTCACCAGTGACAGTGCCAACCATAAAGTTAATATTCATTCGGAATATAGCAACAAACCCGAGCTGTCAAACGAAACCGATTTTGGATGACACTGGATGTCATTTGTGTGTGAAAAAATCTGAGTTCAAATTTCAGCGTGCCAATAAGTGCTAACGAACTGTCAAATAGTTGCAAAAAACGGTTCTGTTGGACGTGACGGCGACGGCATCAAGCATCTTTTTTATCACACAGTGTTGCTGCTAGTGATGTGACATATGCTCGCTCAGTTCTTTGTTGCTCTATTCCGCTAGGTATATTAAGTTGATGGATAAATCCGAGAGCCCTCATTACAAGTGGCATTCGTACAGGGAAGGCTGCCCCGTCGGGCCGGGCTTCACGCTGAGCAAGGTGTTCACACTCACGCCGCTGCTCGCCAACAACAAGGACAAGTGGGGGCTGGCGCTCGACGGCCAGCTCAAGCACGAAGACACCAACCTCGCTTCCAGCACTCTGTGAGTACCCAGCCCGGGACCGTTACCACAGAATAATAATAAGTACTACGTACAGAAGTTTTACTTCGCGAAGGTATTTAAAAAAATGTATGCTCAAATGTCATTAACAATATGGTGTAATTTAGCCTGTCTCAAGAGTCAAGCACCATTTTGTTGACAAACGTCAGTGATCGGCACTGCGCCGAAGCTGTAGGGCTGACTTCGGTAAAATGATGTGACGTGAGGTGCCAAACTGCGGAAAATGGCGGAGGAAATACATGATTTAGCATGAATTATCATGAATAATATTAACTACTTATTTACCTCTCAGTGTCTTGAGGCAACTTAAAAAAGTACATTCTGTGTTTTTATTATTATTTAGGCAGTTAAATACTGCACAGTATTTAGTACACCATTTTCTTTATTTTCTTCCATCACACACAAGAATACGCGTGCGTGAGTCAATGTTCGCTCGTATATGAGGCCTTGTCGAATAGTATCCTATAGGTGGGCCATCGTGCGTGTTTTGTTTTCGATGTAAACTCGCGGAGATGAACAGGCCTGCCGTTACTTCTAAACTTACGAGCAAAAGTATGGAATCACCCCTTTGTGTTCCGAGCGGTCTTAAGAACTGAATGACTACGTATTGTATGTATCTATGGTATCAATTTTAAGCTTATAATATCACCTTTAAAATGGTTCCATTTTTATTGAACTTCTATTAGTCATTTAGTTCTTATGATCGCTCGGAATAAATAGGGTGATTCCATATTTTTGCTCGCGAGTGTATTTATATCAACCGGCAGATAATGGGACTATTCCCAACCCAACTCCTGCGTAGCCAGGATCTACAGCTTGACCGCCAATAAAAACCCAACCAGGGAAGGACAAGTTTGTCCCGGGGGAAAGATAAACTGTCATTGGACCCGCAACAAAATTAATCAGAACATAGGAGTTCGAAATATAGGTTCGACTTCTCTCCATTGCAAAGCGGATGACAGGTGACCAACAAAAGTAGTAGCAGTATTCCGGATTCAGTAAAAAATACTGATCCTACAAAATGATCAGCAAAATCAAGCAAAATCGGTCCTGTAAGTAAATACTGTGAATATTACCTCCAGTACCGACTGATCAGTTAAAAAGGATCCTGTAAAATTAGACGTTCTATGTGTGACTATAACAGGATTAGTGACTAGAACCCTTATATTGTAAAAAAAATGAATTACGCTTTGAATATAACTGGATGATGTGTTTTTCAGGATTGCTGACCCTTCGCAACGTGAAAATCTAGGTATCATAGTTCAATACAAGGTGAAAGTGAAACTATGTCTCGGTCCATTAGGAGGGTGAGTATCGTATTATTTAATCAAGTCAATTATGTATGAATAAAGTTTATTAAAGTTTAATAAAGTTTAGTCACCGTTCATTGTGGAAAACCTTGGGGGAGGCCTTTGTCCAGCAGTGGACGTCATTTGGTTGAAACAACAACAACAACAACAAAGTTTAAAAAGGCATCGACAGCCAGCATAGCTCACTGGAAGTGTAGGTCAAATACTCCATTTTGTCTCTTCCTACAGTGGGCATACGTTTTGATCCCTTTCCGGGTTGATAAATGTGCTATGACCCTTATTAGTAATTAGCTGTGCCCGCGAATTCCAATTCAAATAATTATTTACACAATTTTTCGTTTTTCGCAACATTTTTATTACTGCTCCGCCCGGATTCTTAGTTTCTGAGATAAGCAAACAAACTCTTCAACTTTATAATATTATTAGTATAGATTGTTTTGTTTTTTAACGGCACGGCAACCCACGACAAGGCAGGTATTTGACCGAAATCGCACCGTTGTCAAACTCATAAAACTCATTTATTTATGCAAGGAGGTTTTTAAAAGCACCTAAAAAACATTTTTATGTGAGATGAAGTCTAGGATGTTACATATCTGCCCTGTAAGGATGGTTTTAGAGTCACGCTGACGCACGCTGACCGTCAGCGCTGACAGCCGAGATGTATGAAGCGTCGGCGCCGAGCGATCAGCGTCACTCAGGAACGTTCCCTTTAATAAGGGCTATCGTTTTTATACTTAACAGTTGGCACCCCTGGCGATTTTCAAGACCTTACTCTACAGTGGCGCCATCTTGATAAGTGCAAATGCGATAGTCCTCCTACCACTTTAGCGCTCACCAGTTGGTGCCACTGTCTTCGCTACTAGCAAGTGACAGGACCTTACTCTACAGTGGCGCTAACTGGTGAGCGCTAAAACGATAGCCCTCATTACATACATATTGATATGTCAGCGCCGACGATCAGCGAGCGGTCAGCGCGATTCTAAAGCCCGCCTAAGTGCGTATTCGCTCTCGGCTTGAAAAGGGCCGGATTATAGTGTTGTGAACGTTGCAGCGACCTGAGCGCGGAGCTGCCGTTCATCCTGATGCACCCGAAGCCGGACGACGAGCCGCGCGCCGCGCCCGACCCCGCGCCCGCTGACCACGACCTCATCCAGCTCGACCCGCACCCGTAAGTCCGCCCAGGCTAGGGTTGCCAGGCGTCCGGATTTAGCCGGACATGTTTGGCTTTTTAAGGTCTTGTCCGGCCTGTCCGGCTTTTGTTAGGCTTTATATGTGGCTGCCGCGCCAGGTGAAAGTCGAGTCACAGAATAATATCAAGCGCACGCATCAGGATGATAGGCAACCGATGATGATAATACCCACTCGNCAAAGATAAACTGTCATTGGTCCTTGGAACGAAATTAATCAGAAGAACATAGGAGTTCGAAATATAGGTTCGACTTCCCTCCATTGCAAAGCGGATGACAGGTGACAAACAAAAGTAGTAGCAGTATTCCGGATCCAGTAAAAATACTGATCCTACAAAATGAGCACCAAAATCAAGCAAAATCGTTCCTGTTTTACTTACAGGACCGATTTTGCTGTGAATATTATTACCTCCAGTAGCGACTGATCAGTTTAAAAAGGATCCTGTAAAATTAGACGTTCTAAGTGTACGCGCCCTTATATTGTAAAAAATTTGAATTACGCTTTGAATATAACTGGATGATGTGTTTTTTCAGGATTGCTGACCCTTCGCAACGTGAAAATCTAGGTATCATAGTTCAATACAAGGTGAAAGTGAAACTTTGTCTTGGTCCATTAGGAGGGTGAGTATCGTATTATTTAATCAAGTCAATTATGTATGAATAAAGTTTAAAAAAAGGAGCCAGCATAGCTCACTGGAAGAGTAGGTCAAATCCTCCATTTTGTCTGTCTTCCTACAGTGGGAATATGTTTTGATCCCTTTCCGGGTTGATAAATGTGCTATGACCCTTATTAGTAATTAGCTGTGCCCGCGAATTCTAATTCAAATAATTATTTACACAATTTTGGGTAAATAATGGTTCGCAGGCGTGAAAATAGTCTGAATAATATTTCCCGTTTTTCGCAATATTTTTATTACTGCTCCGCCCGGATCCTTAGTTTCTGAGTTAAGCAAAAAAACTTCAGCTTTATAATATTATTAGTATAGATTGTTTTTTTACGCACGACAAGGCAGGTATTTGACCGAAATCGCGCCTGTGTCAAAATTCATTTATTTATGCAAGTAGGCTTTTAAAAGCACTTTTAAAAAACATTTTTAAGTGAGATGCAGTCTAGGATGTTACATATCTGCCCTGTAAGGCTGGTTTTAGAGTCACGCTGACGCACGCTGACCGTCAGCGCTGACAGCCGAAATGTATGAAGCGTCGGCGCCGAGCGATCAGCGTCACGTAGGAACGTTCCCGTCAATTACATACATATTGATCTTTCAGCGCCGACGATCAGCGAGCGGTCAACGCGATTCTAAAACCCGCCTAAGTTAGTGATGTACAAGGCTCGAGGCTTCAGACAGAGTCCTTTTGTCGAGAGCTCAGAGTCGTTTACAGGTTTCGCCTCGTTTGTATGAAACTCGACGACTCGGAAGTCTTTTTTAGAGTTCGAGCCTTTTCCGGGGCTCGCCTCGTTTGTATGAAGCTTGGAGTCTTTCGCAGCCTTCTTGAAAGCTCGAGCCTTTTTGAAAGCCCAGTTAACTTTTGTGTTAAGATACCTACACAATAAAATACATATTTGAAAAACGATTTCACAAAAGGACACAAATCAAATAATGACTACATACGATTAGAATTATGACTTTTCCTAACAAAATAAAATATAAGTAAATTTTAAGAATCTTATAATAAAAATCAATGGAGCTAGGTGATGTTTTTTTTTTTGAAGGTTTGAGCTCTTTTGAAGGTTCGAGCTCTTTTGAAGGTTCGAGCTACATAGTTAGAAGGCTCGAGTTCTTTTAAAGCCTCGTGGCATGGCTCAGAGAGCTCGCAGCTCGGCTAAGCTCGGGGCACCGAGCCTACCGAGCTCACTGAGTCTTGCCATTCCGCCTCGAGGCTTCAAAAATAGGACTCGACTATCGTCGATTATTATTTCTAATAAATAAAAAAAAACTATTGTCAATTGGTCAATGTCATCATTGCATTGCACTGATGGGATAGAAAAATAAACAAGCAAAACCTTATTTGTTAGCAACGTCATATTTATTTAAATGTTAGCAGCACTGTTTCTTGCACTGTTATGTTGGCAGGTTTGACTCTTACAGTACCTAGTGCAAGCGAAAACCGACACTAAGGTGACGAACCTTTTCATTCTGCGACTGTACATCACTAGCCTAAGTGCCTATTCGCTCTCGGCTTGAAAAGGGCCGGATTATAGTGTTGTGAACGTTGCAGCGACCTGAGCGCGGAGCTGCCGTTCATCCTGATGCACCCGAAGCCGGACGACGAGCCGCGCGCCGCGCCCGACCCCGCGCCCGCCGACCACGACCTCATCCAGCTCGACCCGCACCCGTAAGTCCGCCCAGGCTAGGGTCGCCAGGCGTCCGGCTTTAGCCGGACATGTTTGGCTTTTAAGGTCTTGTCCGGCCAAATATTGGCTTGTCCGGCCAAATATTGGCTTGTCCGGCCTGTCCGGCTTTTGTTAGGCTTTATATGTGGCTGTCGCGCCAGGCGAAAGTCGAGTCACAGAATAATATCAAGCGCACGCATCAGGATGATAGGCAACAGATGATGATAATAACCACTCGTGAGCTATGACACTAATTAAACCCCCCCTCCCCCGTGACATGTCCGGCTTTTAGGGTAAAATGTCCGGCCAAATGAAGCTCAGAGTCCGGCNAAGACGCTGGCTTGTTGGAGAGTGCTTTTATGACATGAAAGAATATTTTGACTTAAATAAACAATGTAAATGAATGTGTACCTGACAAGCATGTAATATTATTATGATTTTATTAATGGACATCTTTTTAATTTTAATTTATTTAATGTGACATTTTTCTTAAGTTTTTGCATGCCGACATTCGGTAGAGCACGCATGCACTTACAAACTGCTTTATGTATAATTTGAACAAATATGTACCGTGTCTCTTACGCAAATAAATGATTTCTATTCTATTCTTAAGTTGCCCCGTAGAGCTAAATACGGTATTGGTAAGTCAAAGCTTAAAAAAATATTGAAATTACTTAGTTTCACAGTAATACTTTAGTTATTTCAATATAATTTATCTGTCTTAAAAAAATTAAATACACATATTTTCTTGATTTTCATGGCTTTTTTTAACATTTTTTAATGAATAAAATAAAAGTTACTTCTAATATTTTTTTTTTTAAATAAAGAAATCGACAAAATGTTATTTTTTTCATGAATTCTCTTATTTTTTAATACTTTTACATAAATTATACAGCAACTAAGTAAACAAAACCCAGCAAATACATCAAATTATTTTAATTTGGGCAGTACTTACACCAATTTGACCTATGTTTTTTCCAAAAGTATGGTGTAAAATTAGTGTAACCGTCAAAAGTACAAAAATACATTGGTGTAACTGCAATTTATTTCCTTAACTAAGACATATTAGATAATTCTTTTTATTTAATCTAAAACCGCGTAGAATTCTAAGCATTTCTGTAAAAACAGATCCAAAAAAGGTTAAATAGGAAAAAAGTTATGTCCGATTCAAGACGAAAAAAAACTTTAAACGGCTCTACTGAAAAACTATTTTGTCAGTTACCCCAAGTGAACCTGCAACTGACGATATGTACTATCTATACAGTATTCCAACTCGGCCATATTTTTGAAATAAATGTCAACAGCCCCGCGGTACGTCACGGTATGACAACATGCGATAGGGCTGCTCACCTACAGTACCCTTTCTAATTACATCTGTCTACTTAGAATTTCTATCTAGTTTTGTGATTGTAATTTTTTTTTTATTAAGACAAACAAAATACTTCGTGAATGGAATAGGATAAAAATGCGTGTCGTTTTGTGATTAGTAGATTTAATTTTAAAAAATATACTTAAATAATTTTGAATCTACTAATCATAATGATGAGTACTCAATGACCTGTTACTTTAATTTCAGGCGGGTGAAATCGTTGGCAAAATCTGGTTTTAAACAATATATAATTTTCATTTCAAATCAAACTGACTGAAAATGACCATTTCGGACAGTTAATGANTGTAAACGACTTACCGAAGGCTACCTGTTTTGAAACTAACTTGTTTGCAGATGATATTTCACTTGTTATACCAAATAATGAGAAAGGGGTGATCTACGAAGCTTCGATTAATAAATCAATAGTTAATGTAGATAACTGGTTAAGACAGAATAATCTCTTAATTAACGCCTCAAAAATAAAAGCATAAACTTAAACTTAAAATGCCGAGAACAAATTATAGATGAAGTCCATGAGACGAAATTTCTGGGTATTACACTGGATCACCATTGCAATTGGAAAAGTCATGTTCAGGGTATATGTAAGAAGTTAAGCTGTTTCGTATTTGCTCTGTATCGTCTAAGAAATACAACAAATGAAAAGANAGGCGGGTGAAATCGTTGGCAAAATCTGGTTTTAAACAATATATAATTTTCATTTCAAATCAAACTGACTGAAAATGACCATTTCGGACAGTTAATGACTAGTTTTTGACAAATTTGACCGTAAATGACGATCAGTCAAATTCAATCACCTTAGTCATTTTCAACATTAGGCCATCGACGTCCGTTCGGCACATTCGCGACACCCCTAATTTTTTCATCTCGAACACGTCCAAAGATTTGAAATTCGAAGGAGAGCTCGCGTTTCGTCGGTTTATATGAAGTTACAATACCTACTGTATGATATTATTACCGTGCCGTAGGCCTCGGTCCACACCCTCTAGTTGGGTTATCGGGCGCCTTATGCATTGGCATTCTCTAGGGTTCTGTTCCAGGGCGGGCTTGGTCCCCGACATACCATGGCGATTAGTATCATAGCTCAATAGCCGNGTTTGAATTGTCATCTTTACATAAAATATTTTGGCTTGGGCCAAACGGAGTATTATAATCATTGGTCATATTTTGATGTTGTTCTCGGTCATAACTTTTACCTGGGTTGAACGGAGATCTAGGTTTCTTTAAAACAGTTTTTTTGTAAGAATCCCAGCCTGGGTTATTATTAGGAACATATTTTAGTTTTGAGTTCTGGGGAAGATTTCCAGAAGTTTGAGAATGAGATTGAGTCGAGCTACCAGATCTTACAACATCTGCAAAAGATTTACCAATTGGAGGATGCAGTTTTAAAGCCTCAGCATAAGTAATGCAACTTTTGGCCATTGTCTCCTTAATATTTTTTTGACGTGTGTATTCAGGGCATTTTCTACTAGTAGCCTGATGGGGACCTGAGCACAAGAAACATAATACATTTTCCTCCTCAACATTACAGGTATCACCGGTGTGGCCAAGACCACATTTATAACATCTTGGAAGGGACCTACACTGACTCTTCACATGACCATAGCGACAACATTGGTAACATTGGATTGTTGGGTAAATGTAAAGATCAACCGGCAAAGAGTTGTAACAAACAAAGATTCTTTTAGGCAGAACCTGACCAAATGTTAATACAACTGTCTCAATGGGGACAAATTCAGACTTTCCATTAACAAAATTCTTCTTTTTCAACCTTCTAATTTTTAAGATTCTACCACACCCCATTGGTACAGTTATATTATTAAGGATGTCCTCATCATTCCACTCTGTAGGAACTCCTCTGATCACTCCCATCCGTGTGATATTGAATGTTGGAATAAAAGTCTTGTAATTGTTAGTTTTAAGCAAGTCATTATTAAGGAATG